>NW_007730278.1:23614-118548 GCF_000696425.1 Galeopterus variegatus | reverse complement strand
TGGGATCCGAACCCTCAGCGGGAGCGCCGACGCGCTCTCAAGCGGCGCACTCTCCAGTGCGCCACCGGGCCGGCCCACAAATGCAGTGTTTTAAAAAATATTTTCAATCTGCACTTGGTTGAATCCACAGAGATGGAATCTATGGGTACAGAGGACTGACTGTATTTTGAGCCTGAGGGGATCTTGGAACCAACTCTGAGTCAGACTAGGGGTGGTTCCACAGCAAAGTCTATACAGCATCTATTAACGCCATGGGTATATATCAGCTTGTTTTCTGCTGGGTTATTCAGGAAGAAATTAGGGCATAGGCAAGGACTTGATGTCATTGTTAATCTGGTGTGCTTTTACTTCCCAGGAGAGTAGATGGTCACTAGAGCTAAGAAGGACCAGATCTGTGCTGCTGAAATAATTCTAGTAAAAATGATGTGCTGCCTAATTTGACTGGCAGAAGCAGAGGGCTCTATTAAACCTGTTGTAAATAGAAAGCAAACACTACCTATCTTCCTGGAAAAGATATCCTGAATGAACCTCAGATCTTTTTCAATCATGACTTGAAAACAAAAGCCCAGGAATAGTTTCATGCTGGAAGGGAACTTCCAGGAGCTTTGTCCAAAGTCCTTGTCTCTGAATAGGATGATGCCCTGCCTTGGGTTGAATGTCCCCCCAAAACTTAATCCTCACTGTAACTGTTGAGGGTGGGAAATCCTATTATGGTAATTGAAAGGTGGGGCCTTGAAGAGGTGATTGGATTGTAGGACCATGCCATGATGAATGGATTAACAATGGCGGACATGGACGTGGTTCTGAGGGCTTTAAAAAGAGAGTGAATGAGGTTAGTCTCTCGCTTTCTCTGCTCCATCATTTTTGCAGTGTGATACCCTGCCATCACTGTCGCCACCACCAAGACCTTCGCCGGATGTGTTCCCTGGGCTTTGGACCTCCCAGCCTCAGAAACTGTAAGCAATAAATTTTTTGTTTATAAATCACCCAATTCCAGGTATTTTGTTATAAGCAACAGAAACAGACTAATATATGCCCCACAGTGTTCCAGCCTGTGGGGAGATGGCATCTATTTCTCAGAATCTCTCTTGGCCAATATGCCAACCAGTCAGGGTCTTTAGCATGAGGCTGGAGCACTGGTTTTCAACCAGAAGTGTTTCTGGCCTCCAGGGACATTTAGCAATGTCTGCAGACATTTTTGATTATCACAACTGAGGGAGTCCTACTGGCATTTAGAGGGTAGAGGCTAGGGATACTGCTAAATATCCTACAAAACACAGGACATTCCCCTACTACAAAGAATTATTTGGCCCAAAATGTTAATAGTGCTGAGGTTGAGAAACCTTGGGTTGGAGGAATCTGAACTCATCATCTACAAAACCTGAAGTCTCAAGATCCCAGTCAAAGCTAGGTTTAAGGAAGTTGGTGACAGGAGGCACTGCTTCCTGAATCCCAGAAAGAGAATGTGTTGCATTTAAATACTTTTATGCCTAAGGTTGAATACTTGAGTGGATTTGGTAGAATATAGTTATTATCACTGGTATCTAATTGATATACTCAGATTTATAAAAGTGGACATCATTGTTTAGTCACATTTCTGTAGCTAGGAGATGAAATCAAACAATCAGTTGACTTCAAAGTACCTGACAGCTCTTTACTAGTCATAACATACCAGTGATAAAAATTAGGCTTTCCAGCACTGATTTTTATTCCAGGTACTTGACAAAGACAAAACATACAGAGAAGTGAAAAATGTTTTCAAATTTGGCTAAAAGGTTTTAAACAGTCAGAGCTAAAAGGAACTGCTTTTCCCTTAAAACAGATCAGTGGGAAATGAAACCTGCTTACAACCATAAGATCAGCACTCACGAGATAGTCTCTGGGATTTCATCTTCCTTTTTGAAGCGACCTGACCATATCAGGATCTTCTTCTCCCAATCTGTAGGTTTGTGTAATGGCACTCTGTGGCTGTAAGTGTCTAGAGAAAAACCAGACAAGAAATCTTACTTATTTGAGATTATGACTCTCAAATTTAGCAACAGAGATATGCTATTGGTGCTTTTTAGCTATTTACTAAACAGAGACACTGAAAAACTTCAAGTTAATTACAGCTTCATTTAAATGGAATTTCTTAGGTTGCCTCATTTTTCAAATGCAATTCCAAAATTCCATGAGGACCGAGGCAAAATAAAAACATTATTTCACAATTTAAGCCCTAGCCATTGAAAACTGAAAGAACACCATGAACAAAGATATGAAGGTAAGAATGAACTAAGAAGGGAACAGTGGGGAACTTGTCTGACTTCTGTAGAATAAAAAGAAGTTGGTAAGGTAAGATCAGATTATAAACGACCTTGAATGCCAGGCTAAGGAGTTTAGACCTGATTTGTGAACTACTGTACATTTTGAAGCAAGGAAGAAGTTAATGCTTTAGGAAGATTAATCTGCACAATGGATGGAAGACAGAAAGTGGGGATAGGGCACAACAAGTCCAAGTAGGAGGTTTTTTTTTTTTATTTTTTTAAAAAGATGACCGGTAAGGGGATCTTAACCCTTGGCTTGGTGTTGTCAGCACCACACTCACCCAGTGAGCGAACCGGCCATCCCTATATGGGATCCGAACCCGAGGCCTTGGTGTTATCAGCACCGCACTCTCCCGAGTGAGCCACGGGGTCGGTCCAAGTAGGAGGTTTTAATACGGGGGTGAAGAGATGTGATCTGAACCAGAGTCTCAGCAGTGGGAAGAGAGACGCAGAAGTCAGTCTGAGGATGACTGAAACAATCGAGATTGATTAAGTTAAGACAAAGAAGAAGGAATCATGAAGAACCTCCAACTTGGGTGACTAAGACTTCTTTAACCAAAAGAAGACTGAGAAAAGAACCAGTTAGGGAAGGAAAGAGCATGAATACTATTTTAGATTTGTTAAGTCTGAAGGGAATTTATCCCATCTGAGTAGGTTTCATTAATAATTCAGGAGTAGAGATAAACATCAGTGCAAAGTGAGAGCCACTGAGGGCCGAGCCTTGGGGCATGACCCAGGAAAGGGGACAGAAGAGGCAAGCAGAGGGAGATGGAGTATGCCAAAGAGGGAGATGAACAAAAAAAGTACAGGACCAAAGACTAAGGGAGCCAGAGTCTTTCAAAGAAAGGGGAAGTCACTGAAGACAAGGAGCAGAAAAAGCTAGGGAATCACAGGGTGTCAGAATTAGATGGGACCCCAGAGACAATCTCAATCCAAATTCCATCCACTGACAACATCTCTCTTACAGACAGACCATCTCCTTGACTGGTAACCTACATGTCCCACTCATTCCCACCACCACACCTTTGCTTATGCTGTTCCTTTCACCTAACCAGAAAGCAACAGCAAAAGGAACAGGAAACTCCAAGGAAAAAACTACAGAAAGAAACAAAGGCAAGAAAACAGGTTTAGAAGTACAGAAATAGGCTGCTATAGTCTTTTAATCCTTCCAGCACTTGGCACAATTCTCTTTATAGTTTTTTTTTTTTTTAAAGTTTAAGTAATATATATTCACAAAAGACAATTTAGAAACTATAGACATGAAAGAAGAAAAAAATCAAAACTGTCCCTAATTCTCTTGTCATAGGTAATGATTTAACATATATTAATTAATCATTCCCTGGTTATATGACATTTAGATTTATTTCTAATTTTCCCATTATACAAGGAGTATTCAAAAAGTTCATGGAAGGGCCGGCTCGTGGCTCACTCGGGAGAGTGCGGTGCTGATAACAACAAGGCCATGGGTTCGGATCCCACATAGGGATGGCCGGTTCACTCACTGGGTGAGCGTGGTGCTGACAACACCAAGTCAAGGGTTAAGATCCCCTTACTGGTCGTCTTTAAAAAAAAAAAAATAAATAAGTTCACGGAAACATTTGTATATCTTTCAATTCCATTTTTCCATGAACTTTTTGAAGTACCCTTGTAAATAAAAAATGGGAGCATCTTTATACTCAAAGCTTTTTCCACATATAGTGATTATTTTTTAGAATAATCCTGTAGATAGGATAGAAACACCAGGTCAAAGGGTATAAGTTTTTTTAAGCTCTTTATTTATTTACTTATTTATTTTGGCAGCTGGCTAGTACAGGGAACCAAATCCTTGACCTTGGTTTTACAAGGCTGCACTCTAACCCACTGAGCTAACTGGCCAGGCTATTTTTAAGTTTCTGATAAGTATTCTTTGGGGATGGTTTCCTTTCCTGCTTGGCCCAAGTGTACTCCTATGAAAAAGCAACAGGCAAGTATCACCAAGGACCCTACAGTTTATGTATTATGCCCCTTCTTCTGATAGTGTTGACAGTGACGAATGTTTGAGATAGGGAAAGGACAGAATATGGCTAAAGTCAATGCCCAAACCAGAGCTTAGACCTGGTTATATTTTACCCAAAACATAATTTCTTAATTTGGTTCATATCTGGTGTTCCTTAAAAGATTATTTCTAGATTACTGTTTACTTTGGTGCATCTATAGTCCTATAAAACCTCCAGTCCAACCCTTGAGGCAAAAAAGAGATGAGAATGACAAACAAGGAAAATAAAGACATTGTTGTGTGCGCACAACCAATATAAGTACAATATGAGAGGCCTGAACTACATGACAGGATATGATGTAGAAACCCCTATGACTACCTCTCTTTTAGGTTCTTTTGATTCCAAGTTGTCCTATTCTTTGGGAGCTACCTATACTCCATAAATGGAAAAACCAATAAAAACTTACGGGATGGAGCTTTGGGACTTTCTTGTGATTTGGTGCAAAATCCGTTTATTCTCTTCAAATCAGAGTTTCTGGTAAGCCTTAGGGATGACAGAGCATCTCTTTCACATAACCTAAAACAACTTCCTAGAAAAGAGAGAAACTTTTTTAAAAGAAAGAAAACTTAATGTTTTCTCAAAATAAGAAATGCCTGCGTTATATATTTCATTTATAAAAATTAGTTCATTTAGAAAATGAATATACTATACTATATGTAAGATACACATACCATGTTTAAGGTATACTATGCTTGATGCTGTTTTAAAATATAATTGTTTACTAATTAGAAAATTTGAGCTGGGGTGGGGCTGCTGAGGGCCTCAGCCATGCCCTTCCAACATCCACATCCAGCCCAGCAACGACCACCAGACTACTGCTGGAAGCACCCTGGGCTCCCAGGCTGGAGTGGAAGCTGAAGGCCTAAGCCACACCCCACCAACGTCTGTATCCAGCCCAGTGACAACCACTGAGCCGCAGCCAGAAGTGTTCCAGTCACCCAAGCCAGGATGGGGGGCCAGGCCGAGGGCCTCAGCCATGCCCCCTGACATCTGCATCCAGCCCAGTGACAAACCACCAAGCTGCTGCTGGAAGCACCCTGGGCTCCAGAGCCAGGGAGGAGGGGCCAAGGGCCTCAGCCATGCCCCCAATGTCCACAACCAGCCCAGCGACAACCATAGAGCTGCTGCCAGAAGTGCCCTCCTCAGCCAGGGCAGTGGGGGGCCAAGAACCTCAGCCATGCCTCCCTGACATCTGCATCCAGCCCAGCAATGACCACTGAGTCAGCACCGCCAGAAGCAATCCTGTCTTCCCAGCTGGGATGCTGGGGGGCCGAGAGCCTCAGCCACCCCCCCATATGTCTGCATCAGCCCAGCCACGACTGAGCTGCTGCTGGAAGCCCCTACATGGCACTCCCCTCTGCTGGAATGAGGGGGGTGCCATGGGCCTCAACCATGCCCCCTTCCCTCCTTCTTCATTCTCCCACCCTATCCCCCTCCCCCTTCCTCTCTCCTCCTCCACCCCAACTGCTCTGCCACATCTTAGAATGTAAAAATATAATAATAATAAATTAATTTAAAAAAAAAAGAAAATTAGGAATTTTCAACATAAAAATTTTATCAGCTGTAAATTTTATGTAAGTACTTCTCACATGTGTCGTATAGCAATAATGGCTCTGGTGGCAACATATATATGAGGACATTTCAAAAAGTTCATGGAAAGATTCATATTACCTTTTAATTCTATTTTCCATGAACTTTTTGAAGTACTCTCATATTATGGCATCCAGGCTGTTTAGGTAAAGATTAGCATCATTCCAGAATGATACACCAAGTTGCCAAGTGGTCAGTACTATTCTGGTAAACTCTGGGCAGGGTCTGTATGGTCAGCAAATGGCTCTAGAAAGTTTTGCTCCTTCCAACCCATAAATCTCAACTAGAAATCAACTTTAGTCATGAATTATGTGTAATTTAAAAACTATATATTTATGTATAAGTATATGACTATATATTTATATATATGTAGTTATTTTTAAAATTTAAATTCAAAGCACATACAGAGAGTAATATTACAAACCCCTATGTGCTCACCTCCCAGTTTCAACAGTTATCAATACACAGCCATTAAATATTGTTTCACCTAAACCCCACCCACTCTCTACCCCATACTGGATTTTAAAGCAAATCCCAAACATTATATTAGTTCATCCATAAATACTTCCATATGTATCTCAAAACAACTTTTCAAAATCATATCAAGAATATCATTAATAACTAAAAATACTTTCTTAATATCAGCATATTATGATCAAATCTTATTAAGATTAAACTTCCCAAATGGGCTCATTTTTTTTCTTTTGGTTTATTCTAAATAGGTGCACACATTGAATGTGGTTGATGCTTCCTTAGTTTCTTTATATCTATAGGTCTCCCCCTCTTTTAAATATCTTTTCTGGTCATTTATTTATTGAAGAAACTAGGTTATTAGTCCTGATAATTAGTTATTAGTTGCTGATTATATCCCCATGGTGTTGTCCAAAATATTTTCGTAACTTCTCTACATGGGTACTTCAAATAAGTTCATTAGAAAATAAAATTAAAAGATAATACGAAAATTTCCACGAACTTTTTAAGTTCCCCCATATTTCTTGTGAACAGATTTTTGAGGCATAAGACTCAAGTCAAAGTTTTTTTTTTTTGTCTTTTTTCCGTGTCCGGCAACAGATCGCAACCCTCAGTGTTGCCCCCGTACCGGACCGGGGACCGGCAACGGGATCGCAGCCCTCGGTGCTGCTCCCGCGCCTCGCTCAGCCAGTGAGTGGGAACCGGTCTGTATGTGGGATCCGAACCCTCGGGCGGGAGCGCCGCCACGCTTCCCAAGCGGCGCACTATCCAGTGTGCCACCAGGCCAGCCCAAGTCAAAGTTTTTAGCAGGAGTGTCATAGGTGGTTCTGTGTACTTCCTATTGCATTACATCAAGAGGCGTACATCAATTTTGTCTCTTTTTGTGATATTAAGATTGATCAGTAGATGCTATCAGTCTTATTCACCCCTTACAAAGTTCCCATCAACCTTTCATCTAATATTTTTATCAGACAATGGTGACTGTTACCTAAATCCATGATGTCATTAGGGGTTGTAAAATGGTAGTATTCTATTAACCATTTGGCTGTACTAAGGTAAAAGTCACATAGGAAATATGGAATAAATGCTTGATTATTTCCCTCTATTTGTCAGTTTTCAAACTAACAAATTGACTTCCTTGCAACCTCCTTTTGTTTGAAAGTAGTTTAAGAAACTCTTGAATTTTAACATGTGATGTGCTCCAGTCCATTTCAGTTATTCTTTTTAATGCTCAAACATTCTCATCTTTAGTCATTGGGAACTCTTCTAAGTTGGCTCCTGAGGCCATTCAATATGTGCTCAGTTGTCACTGATAGATTCCTTACTTTCTGACAAGATGCTCCAGACTCATTTCGAATGTTTCCTGTTGCTGACTTGGAATCACAAATTCCTCCAAGGAGCTCTGGTTCCTTTAAAGAGGAAATGTTTTTAGAGACCCCTTAGGGAGGCTCATTTTCACTGGGTTTGTCACTATTTCTAAGCTTTTTCAATGAACCACGTTAGGAAATACATACCTTCTTAAAAGAAGAAATTATCTTTGGTTGGCAATTTGCATTTCCACCTTTAGCATGAATAATTTTAATTAATGAATCAATAATTAATCAGAATTAAAAGCAAAGACAGCCAGAAATAGTTTCAATGAGAGTGGGAGAAAAGGAGAGTAATTCTGAGTATGGGGGTTGTGGTACAAGAGAGTCCAGGGTTCTGAGAGTCAGAGACCACATAATAGCTTTAGGGTCCTAGGAAGAAAGGGAGCACTGTGAAGTAGAATGGAACAGAAAAGAAAGCTAGAAAGGCACCATGATAAGTCTGACAGCGGTCTGGCACTCTGTGATGCTCTGGATGACATAAATGGAATGCCCAAGACTTGCCTTTAATGCAACAAGAGTGTGCCCTTACAACTTTGTGGTTAAAAGCTAACTTGCTAGTGGATAAAAAAAGACTGTACCTCTGAAATTCCAAACTCCCACGTGGGTTTGTAGCCTCAGAGTTTGGAGCAATAAGTGGAAATGAGAGGAGTAGTAAATGATTAGAGGTGAACCTTACAAAGCTAGTGAGAAATATTATTTCCTCAGTTTTCCCCCTTGCTGTTTTAAAAAACTTTTGAATATAATTTAAAAGATACCACTGTGGACTTCTTATGGGAGTATGTTTGTGTAAAGGTTTTTAATGTAATTTTTGATACGTAGTTCCAAATCATAAAATTCACTTTTAAAATGTACAATTCAGTAGTTTTTAGTATATTCACAATGATCATTACTATTTAATTCCATAAGACCTTCATCATCCCAGAAAAAAACTCTGAATACATTAGTAGTCACTCCTGTTTCCTCCTTCCCCCAATCCTAGGAAGCTAGTACAGTATCTATGGATTTGCATATTCTGGACATTTATATAAATGGAATCATACAATATGTGGTCTTTTATGATTTTGTTTTTTCATTCAGCATAACGTTTTCAAGGTTCACCCATGTTGTAGCATTTATCAGTACATGATTCTTTTCTATTGACAAATTTAATCCACTGCATAAATATATCAGATTTTGTTTACACATTAGTCAGTTGATGGACAGTTGAGTGGTTTCCATGTTTTGGCTATTATGAATAATGCTGTTATAAACATTTGTGTACAAGTTTTTGAGTGAATATATATTTTCATTTTGAGGAGGGGAATATACTAAAGGATGAAATTGCTGGGTCATATAACTCTACCTTTAATTGTTTGAGGAACTACAAGACTATTTTCCAAGTGGCTGCAACATTTTACAATTTCCATCAGCCATGTATTAGGGTTCCAACTTCTCCACATCCTAGTCTACATTTGTTATTGTCTATCTTTTTGACTAAAACATACTATTAGGTGTGAAGTGGTACCTCACTGTGGTCTTGATTTGCCTCTCCTTAATGAGTAATAATGATGAGAATCTTTTCATGTGCTAATTGGCCATTTGTATATCTTCTCTAGAGAAATGCCCAGTTTTTAAAAAAACTGGGTTGCCTTTTTATTTTATTTTATTTTTTTCCTTTTTGTCTTTTTTCGTGTCCGGCAACGGACCGCAACCCTCAGTGTTGCGCCCGTACCGGACCGGGACCGGCAACGGGATCGCAACCCTCGGCGCTGCGCACCCACCTCGCTCAGCCAGTGAGTGGGAACCGGTCTGTATGTGGGATCCGAACCCTCGGAGGGAGCGCTTGGCGCACTGTAGCAGTGCGCCACCGGGCCGGCCCCTGGGTTGCCTTTTTATTGTTGAGTTTTTGTTTTTTTTTTTAAAGATGACTGGTAAGGAGATCGTAACCCTTGACTTGGTGTTGTCAGCACCACGCTCAGCCAGTGAGCAAACCGGCCATCCCTACATGGGATCCGAACCTGGGGCCTTGGTGTTATCAGACCACACTCTCCCGAGTGAGCCACGGGCCGGCCCTATTGTTGAGTTCTAAGAAGTTCTTTATATATTCTGGATACAATTTTCTTATCTGGTATATGATTTGCAAATATTTTCTCCCATTCCATGTGTTATCTTTTCACTATCTTAATGATGTCCTTTGAGAATAAAAGTTTTACATTTTGATGAAGTCCAATTTCTCCATCTTTTCTTTTGTTACTTCAACTTTGGTGTCATATACGAGTCACAAAGATTTACTCCTATATTATTTTCTAAGAATTTTATAGTTTTAGCTGTGATATTTAGGTTTGAGGTCTACTTTGAGTTAATATTGGTATATTTGTATGTGGAAAGGATCCAACTTCATTCTTTGGCATGTGGATATCCAGTTTTCCCAGCACCATTTGTTGAAAAGACTATTCTCTCATTGAATTGTTTTGGCACAATACAGAAAACAAATTGGCCATAAATGTGAGGGTTTATTTCTGGACTCTTAATTCCATTCTACTGATCTGTCCATCCTTATGCCAGTACCACAGTGTCTTGATTATTATGCCTTTGTAGTAAGTTTTGAATCAGGAGATAAGAATCCTCCAACTTGGCTCTTCTTTTTAAAGGTTGGTTTGCTTACTCTGGGTCCCTTGAATTTCCTTATGAATTTCAGATCATCCTGTCAATCTCTGCAAAGAAACCATCCAGGATTTTGTTTGGGATTGTGTTAAATCGGTAGATCAATTGTAGGAATATTGCCATCTTAAAAATATTGCCTCCAGATCATAAATACGGGATGTCTTTCCATTTATTTGGGTCTTTAATTTCTTTCAATAGCATTTTGCAATTTTCAGAATTAAATCGGTAGATCAATTGTAGGAATATTGCCATCTTAAAAATATTGCCTCCAGATCATAAACACGGGATGTCTTTCCATTTATTTGGGTCTTTAATTTCTTTCAATAGCATTTTGCAATTTTCAGAATATGTTTTATTTTTGATGCAATTGTACATAGAATTGTTTTTCTTAATTTCATGTTCAGATTATTTGCTTAACATTCATTCTAATAGGGTGTGTATGTATGTATTCCTTAGGATTTTTTTATATACATGATAATGTCATCTGGGAATACAGATAGTTTTACTTCTTTTCCAATCAGGTGCCATTTATTGTTTTTCCTGCCTAAATTTTTGGATAAAACCTCAAGTACAACGTTGAACAGAAATGATTGACAGCAGACAACCTTGTCATGTAATGGGAGAAAGCATTCAGTTTTTACCATTAAGTTAGATGTTAGCTGTGGGTTTTTCATTAGATGCCTCTTATAGGTTGAGGAAGTTCCTTTCTATTCCTAGCTTTGGAGTGTTTTTATGATGAAGGGGTTTGGATTTTGTCAAATGCTTTTTCTGCATCTATTGAGGTGATTATGTGTTTTTGTCCTTTATTCTATTAATGGTGACTGATGTTGAGTGAGTCAGGTGTTATATCAACCTTGCATTTCTAGGATAAATCCCAATTGGTAATGGTGTATAATTTTTTTTTTTATGTTGCTGGATTCATTTTGTAGTATTTTCTTGAGAATTTCTGCATCTAAACTCATAAGGGACATGGGTCTGTAGTTTTCTTGAGACGTCAGTCTGATTTTGGTATTAGGATAAAGAGGCCTCATAATATGAGCTGGAAAGTGGTCCCTCCTCTTCTATTTTTTTGGAATTGTTTGTGAAGGGTTAATTCTAGTTTTTCTTTAAATGGTAGAATTCATCATGGAAGTCATCTGCTGGGCTTGGGTTTTTTTTTTTTTTTTTTTTTCTTGCAGGATGTTTTAAAATTACTAATTCAATTTCTTTACTCATTATAGGCTTTACAGATTTTTAAATTTCTTCTTCAATCAGTTTCAGTAATTTTCATCTTTCTGGTAATGTGTCCATTTCATCTAGTTTATATAATTTTTTGGCATACAATTATTAATAGTATCTCCTTGTATTCTTTGTGTGTTTGGCCACAGAAGTCTCTGTTTAGTTAGCTTACGAGTCAGCTAATACTTAGAGATTGCCTCAAATGCCTTCCACCAGTCAATTTGTCAGACTTTGCCAAAGGGCTCTGTGTGCCTGTTGGAGCATGTCTTCTACCCTCAATTTACAACATTGCCTTACCCCTCAAATCCTTCTTGTGCAGAGACTAAATGCAAGTCGGAGGTGAGAGCTTAGGGACTTCTCAGGTCTTTCCTGGGGCATGTGCACAGCCCTGCACATATTACATCCTAAAATATGTCAGAATGAACATCTCACGCTCCAGCTTTTCCTTTTAAATTTTTTCATCTGCTTCTTGTGTGACCCAATTGTTATCACCTGCTCTATGTTAGGTTACACGAGTGGTTTTCAACAAATGCCCCAGGGAAAAAGCTATCTGTCAGACACGTCAAATGGTAATTCTCTGGGACTGGGGGTTTTGGGGAGCTCTAAACCCATTCTAACTTCTGAAGTCCTTGCTAGGCTCTGGTTTTCATAGTTACCATGATTTTGAGGCTATTGGTTTTCAAGCTTACTGTGAGGCTGACAAAAGGCGACAGGAATAGTGCAAGTTAAAATGCCACAAGACTTGCTGTGGTAAGCCACATTCACTCATTTTTCCTGTATAAATGCTCCTCAGATAGTCACAAGTCGCTGGTTATTTTCTAGAGTTCTGAAAAAGCTGATTTTGACAATTTTGGGCTTATCATAACTTTTATGTAGGAATGGCTTTTCAGAGGTCTTTACTCTTGACATACCAGAAAGAAGTCAGAACCTCTATTTGTGTAAAGATTTATGGTTACCTGCAGTTTGATTTTTTTCATAAGAGACATAATTTATTTGTTTTCTAGGTCTGTAAACCCAGAAAGCTTTGCCTGCATGTGGGTAACCACAAAATCAGTGCCCCTGGGGCAGCAAGTGTACTCAATAGGCACTCTAAATGCTAAGTTCGTTTCTACAAACATTACTTAAAATAATCTTCAAAACATTTCCAGAGCACTTTTCAATTTAACCCCTAAGGCAATCAGAATTTCTGACAAAGGTAATTATGCAGTTATAAGGGCATGAGCAATGTCTATGAAACTCTTCAATAGCTTTTCATAGCTCTCATAATTAAGACACGATTATTTAATGTGTGATTCTAAAACTACTGTGCTTATCAGAATCAGCTGAACACCTTGTTAAAACACAAATCACTGGGCCACCTACCTCCAGTTTCTGAATCAATAATTCTGGGGTGGAGGTTGGGAATTTGCATTTCTTTTTTTTTTTTTCTAAAAGATGACCGGTAAGGGGATCTCAACCCTTGGCTTGGTGTTGTCAGCACCATGCTCAGCCAGTGAGCAAACCGGCCGGCCATCCCTATATAGGATCCGAACTTGGTGTTATCAGCACCACACTCTACCGAGTGAGCCACGGGCTGGCCCAGAATTTGCATTTCTAACAAGTTCTTAGGTTATGCTCCTACGCTGGTTCGAGACTACTCTGATTTTTTTAAAGATGACCGGTAAGGGGATCTCAACCCTTGGCTTGGTGTTGTCAGCACCATGCTCAGCCAGTGAGCAAACCGGCCGGCCATCCCTATATAGGATCCGAACTTGGTGTTATCAGCACCACACTCTACCGAGTGAGCCACGGGCTGGCCCAGAATTTGCATTTCTAACAAGTTCTTAGGTTATGCTCCTACGCTGGTTCGAGACTACTCTGAAAACAATTAGGTTTTTTTCCCCCTCTAAATAGTGGTAAAATAGGGGCCGTGCGGTGCTGATAACACCAAGGCCGCGGGTTCGGATCCCATATAGGGATGGCCGGTTTGCTCACTGGCTGAGCGTGGTGCTGACAACACCAAGCCAAGGGCTGAGATCCCCTTACCGGTCATCTTTAAAAAAAAAAAAATAATAAAATAAAAATAAAATAAATAGTGGTAAAATATACATAACATAAAATTCACCATTTTAACTATTTTTGAGTGTACAATTCAGTGGCATAAAGTACATTTATATTGTTGAGCAACCATTACTACCATCCATCTCTAGGACTTCTTCATCTTCCCCAGAGAACCACTGGTTTAATGTGACCTACATCTCACACCACGCCATCCCATTCCTCTATCTGGCAGGCACTTAGACAGAAAGGAACAAGTTTAACCGGCTGTTGGCAAGGACTCTGCTTTCTTAAGACAAAACAAAAGGAATCAATAATTATTTCCTTAGATAATTGCCCTTTCTCATCCCTCTTAATTAAAAGAGGCAATTTAGGGGAATAGAATAGAACAAAGGCTGGTTAGGAGAACAAAACAGAAGACAGGTTGTCTCTTAGTTCAGTTTAGATAATAATAAAGCAAAAAATGCTAACATATACACCTACTTATTTTCAGTCACATAAATGCACATTGGAGATATTCATTCACTCCTTCAACAAACAATAATTGAGTGCCTACTATGTCCCAGGCACTGTTTTAGGCAATATACAAAACAGATAAAAATCTGTGTCAGTAGAAGTTACACTCTACTGAGCAGAAAGTTATAACATATTAAGTGCCAGAGAGAAAAAAATAAACATTAAGTGTTTGGAATGTGGTGTGTATGCAAACTGTTGGATAGGGTAGTCAGGGAAGTTCTCTTTCCTAAAGTGGTTCTAAGGACCACAAAGAGGCCAGTGTGGCTGCAACGAAGTGAATAATGGGAAGAGAAATAGAATCTGAGGTCAGAGAGGTACCTGGGGTGGAAGTCGGGGGTAGGGACTTCAAGACATGACAGGTTTATCTAAATCAGAAAATACCTCCCAATCTTCTTACTGAAACTTCACACTGTATGCCAATAACTTACCTCCCTAAAGTATAAATGCTGATTAAAACATATACAAATATGATCCTGTTATAGACATTAGAATGACAGACCAATGTAAAAAATAATTTTAAAAAACTGTTATCTCTAAAAAAAAAAGTATGAAGTACATGATGTGGTCTTGGTTTTTATTTTACAATTAAAATAGAAGCATAAACAAGTTTTAGTATCATTATTAAGAACTTCTTTTTCTATCTCAAAGAAATAGAATATGTTATCCCAACATCCAAGCCAGAAATTTTCCATCCTTTGGTAGATCTAAACATATAGATCAAAAGAAAAATAGCCCTTTAACCCTCTAGCTGCACTTGCAGCCTGTCTCTGGCTGACCAGTTCGGTGTCCCCAGGGCCCTAACAGGAAATCAAAATGAAGCCTCACAGCTGCCTCTAAGGCTCTGATTGGCAAATGGCTGGCTAATCCTAAGAGTCGAGATTCTCAAACATCAGTGTGTATCAGAATCAGCTTTTTTAGTGTGTATCAGAATCTCGTGATACAGACTACTCGACCTCACTGCCGGAGTTTCTGATTCAGTAGGTATGGATGCAGCCTGAGAATGTGCATTTCTAACAGTTTCCCAGGTGATGCTGATAATGCTGGTCTGCGGACTTATAATTTGAAAACCAGTGCCTTGGAAGTATTATTGCTAGCTGGAGTCTGTAGTGGGTCAGCCAGGATGAGGCTGGTTCAAGCATGGCTTCTTTCCTAGTAGTCCCCTCTTTTCCATAAAAATCCTTTCTAACCCCATGATGGACAGTGAGAGAGGTGGGGATTTTTTTTTTTTTCTCAAAACCTTTCAAGATCCTCCTGGAGATAACCATCAGTGATGTAACCTGGGACGTGACAAATCTCTGGGAAACAGCGATGATAAATGAAGGTTCAGTGAATGCTAGAGGAGAAAGGCGCCTTTACAAAATTATCTAATTCTGGGCTGGACAGTTAGCTCAGTTGGTTAGAGCTCAGTGTTATAACACCAACATGAGGGGTTCAGATCCCTATACTGAGCAGCCACAAAAGGAAAAAAAAAAAAGAAAGAAAAAGAAAAAGAAAGAAAATCTAATTCAGCATTTCTTAACCCAGTGTCATGATCAGTTGGCAGGTGTGTTGCAAGTAATCTGTTGCTAGCTATGAAGTTTGCCAATGATTTACTTAAAAAAAAAAATAGCACTTGTCAAAACCCATAAAACAATACATTAGGGCCAGCCCGGTGGCGCACTGGAGAGTGCACCGCTTGGGAGCGTGGCGGCGCTCCCGCAGAGGGTTCGGATCCCATGTGGAGACCAGTTCCCGCTCACTGGCTGAGCGTGGTGCGTGTGCAACACCGAGGGTTGCGATCCCGTTGCCGGTCCCCGGTACGGGCGCGACACCGAGGGTTGCGATCCCGTTACCGGTCAGTAAAAAAGACAAAAAGGAAAAAAAAACAAAAAAAGCCAATACATTACACAGAGCTTTAACATATGCAAATTTTAAAATATCAACTAAGATGTTGGGATATATACAGTAGATGTATTTCCTAGCTCTACCCACTGGGAGGCCTGGAATCACTAAAACTTCAGTAGCAATAAGCACACCCAGAACCGAGACCTTGGTTTCTAAATACCATTCTCCCATAAAAGGAACCAGGGCTCCTTCGAGAAAAATGGCCGATTCTACAGTGGGGCAGAGAAAATACAAGAGCCTGGAGTTCCACATCTTTTAGTGCCAGAAAGTAAGGAAGTATTCAAAAAACAAAAGGATGGAGGCACATAAAGGGATACAGGAACTGATCTAAAAGAGCCTAAACTGGAATAATTTAAGCAACAAAATAAATAATGCAGTAATAGGTTATAACCCAAAGTATAAAAAATATGAGTCCATACTAACATAAATAAAAATAAGATGAATGAATAAATTGGGGTAAGGCATAAATTTTCCTTACAGAAAAAGTCCAAATACATGTAAATACTCCTCCCTCCTGGATTCCTTAATCCCTTTAAGTGGGTTGGATTTAGTGACTTGCTTCCAAGGAACAGAGTATAGAGAGGGAAAAACAGTAAATTTATGGGAGAGAAACCAACTGGCCAAGATAAAATCTCCAGTCATAAATCATGTACCATTTAATACAGTGGGATGGGAAGAGACTTAAGTCTCTGTGCCACTTATTTTTCTAGAAAACCCGTAATCCTAGTCGATTCATGAGAAAACATGAAATAAATTCAAACTAAGAAACATTCTACAAAAGACCTGACCAGTATCCTTCAAAACTGTCAAGGTCAGGAAAATCAAAGAATGTGACGCTGTGACAGTCCAGAAGAAACTAAGGAGACATGACAACTAAATGTGATGTGGTATCTTGGACTGGATCCTGGAACAGAAAATTGAACATCACTGGATAACTGGTAAGATATGAATAAAGTCTGTACTTCAGTTAACAGTAATGTACCAATGTTAATTTTCTTAGTTTTGACAAATGTTCCATAGTTATTGTATTAGTCTGTTTCTGTTGCTTATAACAAAATACACAGAAACTGGGTGATTTACAAAGAAAATTAAATTTATTGCTTACAGTTTCTGAGGCTGGGAAGTCCAAAGTCCATCTGCTGGTGGTGACAGTGACCCAGGGGTCTCACATTGGAAGATGGTGGAAGCAGAGAGAGCGAGAAAGACAGACTCTCCTCTTTTAAAGCCCTCAGAACCATGCCCCTCACCACCATTTTTAATCCATTCTCAACTGCATGGTCCTACAATCAAATCACCTCTTCAAGTCTCCACCTTCCAATTACCATAATAGGATTTCCCACCCTCTTAACAGTCACAGTAGGAGCTAAGTTTCTAATACATAAAACTTGGGGGACATAATTCAAGCTTCAATGAGTTTGGGGGGGACATAATTCAATCCACTACAGTTATGTAAGATGTCAACATTAGGGGAACTGGATGAGGGATGTACAGAACTCTATACAAACGTTGCAACTTTTCTGTAAATTAAAATTATTCCAAAATAAAAATATATTTAAAAAAAATGGATACTTGGGTATTAATTATATCTTATTATTTTTACCTTATACATATTTTATGAATATTTTGTATTTACTTAATATTAAATATGAATAAAAGAGAGAATCTGATGTTATCTCTATAAAAAAAGGTGAGTCACTTTCACTCACTTGTGCTCCAACATACTTCTGGAATGGAAGAGAAAAAGAACGGGAGGCTGTAGACTAGGAAATGTGCCCAATTCAGGGTAGACCAAGGATGTGCAGGGGAAGGTCATCTGACTAGTGTACCATAGTGAAAATGAGATGAGAAAATTATACTTGATGATATGTATCTTGTCTCACTCTAAGATGTTGCTAGTTTCAAGTGTGGCTGACACCATCTGGGAGCTTGGTAGAAATGCAAACCCTCAGTCCCCACCCCAGACCTATAGAATCTGAATCTGCATTTTTAATGAGATATCCAGGTGATTCACAAGAACATTAAATTTCGATAAGCAAATAGACACTTATATTCATTCAACAGTTGCTGAGCACTTACCGTGTGCCAGGCACATGAAGACTGATACCACATACAGTAGTCCCCCTTTATTTTCACAGGATACGTTCTAATACTCCCAGTGGATGCCTGAAACCATGGATAATATCAAACTCTATATATACTATACATGAACTTCTTTTCCCTTCTTTGCAATTTCACAGATAGAAAATTTGTACTTATCGTAGATCTTAGCAACCTCAGCAATTTTTTTCTTTCCTTATTAAATCAAGAACTTTCACTTTTCACTTGAAGGATGCACTTTACAGCTTCTCTTGGGCATATTCAAATTGCCAGCATCATTACTCTTGGGCTTTGGGGCCATTATTAAGTAAAATAAGGGTTACTTGAACAGAAGCATGGCAATACCATGAAAGTCAATGAGATAACTGAGACTGCTAAGTGACTAATGGGTGGACAGTGCATACAAGATGGATATACCAGATAAAGGGATGATTCACATCCAGGACAGGAAGGTGCTAAATTTCATCATGCTACTCAGAATGACATGAAATTTAAAACTTATTAATTGCTTATTTCTGCAATTTTCCATTTAATATTTTTGGACCGCAGTTAACTGCAGGTAAGTGAAACCATGGATAAGAGGGAATTAATGTATAGAACAGTGTTATTCAGCCTCAGCTAGGAGCCTCATAGAAATGCAAATTCTCAGGCCCTACTCCAAACCTTCAGAATCTCAGGGGGTGGGGCATAGAAATCTGTTTTTATAAGCCCTCCATGTGATATTTATGCATACTAAAGGTTGAGGATCACAGCTCTAGAAAAGTGAAGTTCAAACTTTGCACATTGGAATCACCATAGTACCTTAAAAAACCCCAATGCACAGGCCTAATCTAGACCAATTAAATTCCAATTTCTAAGAGCAGGACTCTGGCATCAATAATTTTTTAAAGATTCCCCAAGTAATTCTGTTGAATATAGGCTATGTGAGTAAACCCAGCACAGCAGCAGAGCTTAATACCTATGTCTCTGGCTGGGTTCAAAATCCTCTTTTCAACAGCAAATTTGATGAAAATAAGCTCTGCCTTATCTCTAACTTCTGCATATCAATAAGTAATTTGTTACTTGGAAAGTTTGGGATTCCTGTGAAGTATATTAAAACATGCCCAGCTTTCAGATTTTACAAAGCATGCAGTCTCTAACACACTACTCAGTACTTGGTGACATGCCTTTTTCTCATACTAATTTCAAGACACTTCCTAGATATATTCCTTTTTGAATTGTTCTATAGGCATCCTACCTTCTCGTCCCCTTTGGAAAAATGAGATTTTATTTCATCCCTCTTCCACAGCATCTGGTTGCCCTCCTCACAGGTCAACACAGACATTGTCTCATTATCTCACAATGAATTACTACAGCCCCCAGAACTGATCCTACCACACCGATATGAGACTACTCAACCACCTCATTCCTTTTCCTAATGTTCCACAAGGCCAGTGGCTACTATGACCTTGGCTGGAAGAAGCAGCTGGTTCTGGGACAGCAATATTCCTTTTCCATGTCCCATGGAAAGATTTTCTAATTTAAATATTTAGGTAGTTCTCATGCTACCCACAAATGCCCACTTAATCCCTTTAAAATTGAAATAGGGTACTGCTAGTACTATATGAGGGTACTTCAAAAAGTTTGTGGAAAAACAATTATAATACAAATCTTTCCATGAACTTTTTGAAGTACCCTTATATTGACTGCCGTGATAGAAAAGGGCAAGTCTAAATAAGGAAATTTAAAGGTTTGTTTGGTGAATCAGAGTTAAAATTAAGTTTCAGGAGGAAAAAGCTAGATGCATGCTTATCCTGAGGATACCTAGGTCCATATACATACACCAATTAATACTGTATTTTGTAATTATGATAAAATTTTATGTCAAATGTTTCTAATCGTTCAGTAGACCTAGTAGAAAAAAAGAATGATTAAGTTATGGTAATTATGTTGGTTAGAGAAGTTGGAGCTCTTATTCCCACCCAGAGCTCAATTAGAATAGTGACCCACTGACTTAGTTCCCACCTTAGAGGCAAAAGCTAGGCTGCTCTTAACGGCTGACCAAAATAGAAATGATCGAACCTGAAATATAAACTTGCTCTGAGCTCTTTCACGATCAGACCTGAATGGCTTGAAATCTCCTTCCTGCAGCTGTTCTAACAGGGGATGGTGTTTTTGGTTTTGCTTCAAACACTGATTTGCCCTACTTTTGGTGTAACACTGACTTTTGGATCTGTTAGACTCACAAGCCTAACTCTGCCATTTTAATGAGGCCCATGCTGATGCTCTGGGACTCAGAATCTAAGTGATGATACTGGCCTAACTCACTCTGGCTCTGGGTACTGTTGGCTGAACATGCTCCCCGACAGTGAGAATCCTTTTGTCTGTCACACCCCCAAAAAAGCTTTGCCAAAAAGGCAGAGCAGTTTTGAGCAGTAAAATGACAATAACTGTTTTAGGAAGATAAATCTGAGCATAGAATGCAGTGCAGGCCTGGGGTGAGGGCAGAAGTGGGGTAAAGGGAGCAGGTGTGGGAACACATGAATACAGAAACCTTTTTGGTGGTGTCACAACATTGTAGTTCAAGTAGGTTGTGTAAACAAAATAGGATAGCTGTGGCCGTGGAGATGTGAAAAATACTAGGGAGGAAAATGGACAAGACAGATTGACCCTGGCATCTAGCTAGCCCACAAAAACCCAATCATTATTTGTAATACTGTTTCTATGGGAAAAACTGTCAGTGTTCAAAAACAGATTTACGAATCAACTTCTGGAACCTGGCCAGTTTTCAAGTTGGGGGAGACTGTACACAAAAAAGTCTTGCAATTCTATGTATCTGGTGGTCAAACTACAGAGAGGTGGGGGCCACTCCTTGGTGATGATTTTTCCTCCCACCAACATTGGCTATTTGAAACTCTCAGGCCTTAGCTGATGATTTGGGCTTTGTGACAGAAACAGATTCACTACCTCCATCTGTTTTTTCATCCTTTCCTGCAGGCTCCAAGGAACACTAGTCCTCCTTCATTCTTTTTTTTTTTTTTTCCTTTTTGTCTTTTTTCGTGTCCGGCAACGGATCGCAACCCGCAGTGTCATGCCCGTACCGGACCAGGACCGGCAATGGGATCGCAACCCTCGGTGTTGCGCCCGCACCTCGCTCAGCCAGTGAGCGGGAACTGGTCTGTATGTGGGATCCGAACCCTCGGCGGGAGCGCCACTGTGCTCCCAAGCGGCGCACTGTAGCAGTGTGCCACCGGGCCGGCCCCTCCTCCTTCATTCTGAACTAGTGAGCACTTCCATCTGTCATCCCTCTCCTGAAGGATGTTGTAACCAAACTTATCACAACCTCTAGTACCTTACTTTCTACTGCCTTTTTCCTGCCAGATGTCATCTACCCCATCTTAAAAACAAAAACGAAAGAAAACTTTAAATTATAAAAGTAACACTTTCTCATTACAGAACATTTGGAAGCTAAAAATAGGTATGAAGAAAAATAAAAGCACTCAGAATCACACTACCCAGGGATAACAACTTAGTGTCTGTTAAACTTGTATTTCTTTCCTGACTTTTTCCTATGCTTATGCACAACATATTATTTTTCATAAACAGATAATACTATATCTTTCCTATATCACAAGATATTAAAAAGTACTTTCAACAGCTGTATAACATCCAACACAAGATATAATCTGAACTTAATCATTCCCTACAGCTGAATTTGTTTCCCATTTTTCACTATTATACATAATGTTTCAATGAACAGTTTTCTACATTAATCTTTGATTGTACTTCTGATTATTTTCTTAGAACAAAATCCTGGCAGTAGAGGGTTAAAGGGTATGGATCCTTTCAAGGTTCTCAATATATGTAACAAACTGCTTTCCAGAAAGGTTGAACCAACTTACACGTCCACCAGTAGACGATGAGAATTCCTGTCTCATTATGCCACAGTAACACTGAGGGTCCACTATGTTAGACAAAACATTCACTTATTCTCGACAGGTCCTATAAATAAAATACTAATCTCCTTCCTGTTATAGCTCTAATGATTGAATAAGTGGCATGTGTCTACTACCTTCACTTCACCACCCACACTTTATTTCACTATAAAGCTTCTTCCCCCAATGACTTTACTAAAATTGCTCTAACAACATTAGTGATCTCTATCTAGCATACAAATACATTTTTTAAATTCTCATCACTAGCCCATTTGACTCTACTTGTCACATCTTTGTGGCCATTTGACTCTACTGATCTCATCCTTCTACAAGGACTCAATCCCTCCTTACATTATACCACCAAAATTATCTCCAACCTCTATGATTTATCTTCTTTAATGTCTTCTTTGCCACTTCCTATCATTTACACTATGAAAGGCCTCCAAGTTTCAGTCTTTGCTGCTTTTCTGTACTGCTTTCTGGAAGGACTTCTCCATTCTGTTTTAATAATCAGCTCCACACTGACAGCTCCCATATCTTTATTATCATAACTTTACCCCTCCTTTGTCCTCAGGTCTTTGACTGAGAGGTCCCATCATCACTTATAACTCAATAATACACCACCTTCTCTGCCAAACTAACATAAATCTTTGACGGTATTTATGGAAGGGAGCTATGCTCATCACTATACCACCGCCTCCCATATTTCTGATTATTTTCCCAACTTTCTTACTTTTGACAATGAAGCAACACTTCTACAGTCCTCCACACTCAGTAACTTGTCTTTAAGTCCTTCCTTAAATTACTCAATATCTCCATACTCATACTAATTTTTCTCATACTAATTTCAAGACACTTCCTAGATATATTCCTTTTTGTCATTTCCATCAACACCTCATACACTGATTACTGTAATATCATCACAGGTAGCAGCAATTTGTTCTGTAGGCAGTTGCCTTGCTAATTTTCCAAAAATATTTCTTTGATGACTTCTTCAGCTTGAAGACTTCTTTTTTTTTTTTTGCCCAAATTCAGCTGGTCCAAATTCCTCAAAAAGGCCATACCTTATTTCCTATTACTTCTGAAATGGGAGGTGCTCAGTTTCTCTGGGTTCAGGTTTCAGGACACACCTCTGGGTTTCAAGCTACTCCCCAAGGTCTCAGGCCCCACCTCTAGGCCCTCTCCTAGAGGAGAGTTACTGTTCCTTATTGGACCTATTTTCAGCACCAACACAGGGAGATTGAGACCACAAGTGGTGGACTTATGCAAATCCAGTAACTAAGCATGCTCTGTAAAAGGAATGTACACAGGCTTATATGACCCCAGTGATCAAGCATGCTTAGTGGAAGAGAGTTTGTCCTTTGAATGATCTTCCACTAGGGGTACTAAAGAGCACAGAATATTCTCGAATATGTTAAGTGCATGTGATAGAATTTGACCAATGAATTACATCTAAAAAGAGACCAATTGGGCCAGCCCGTGGCTCACTCAGGAGAGTGTGGTGCTGATAACACCAAGGCCACGGGTTCGGATCCCATATAGGGATGGCCGGTTAGCTCACTGGGTGAGCGTGGTGCTGACAACACCAAGTCAAGGGTTAAGATCCCCTTATCGGTCATTTTTAAAAAAAAAAAAAAAAAAAAAAAAAGAGACCAATTGAGCATGTGCAGGACTATGTTACATAACAGGAAACCACCCCTTCATTGAATATTCATTAGATACCATGAATATGTATTAGATAGCAAAACTATAAAAGCTGAATCCCAGGAGGCAGGGTTGTTGCTCACTTTCCTGGGGCCAACCTTTACTTTGCTGGCTGAGGTGTGTGTACTTTACTTTTGTGTTAAGCCTACTTTCAGCAGGCAGCCACTCACTCTCTTGGGCCAGCATGCACTCTACTTTACGTATTTCTTACTTTTATATTAAACCTAATGCAGGCCCTGCTCAGTCTCTGGAGCTAGGCCACACTCTCTCTGTGAAATCTGTATCTCTTACTCATTACATTAAACCCGTTCTCACTTTCTACTGTGACTCTGCTCTTGAATTCCTTCCTGTGGCAGAGTCAAGAACTGGGTAAGGGGTGGGTTGAGGCAGGCTATTGGGCCTCCTCAGACACCTCTTCTGACATCACTTACTGATCAATATCCAAAGTTATCCTTTCTCTTTCACACCCTTTTTAGACTCATTACTGCTACTACCTTTGCTCTTGGCACCCTCCCACCCCTCTGTTTCAAGGAAGCCTTCAGTTAATAATCCTAATCTCTACAACTTTTCCATTCTCTGAATTCTAGAAGCCAGTGGTGTACTGACGCTTGGGAGGGAGCTGGTGGGGAGAAGACCTGATCTGTAGTGTTCGCCAATAACCCTCACCATAGCAGATTTCAAGCTACCAGTATAACATCACCAATTGTGAAACTGGGAAGAAATGTGCACAAAGCCAGTAGAAACCAGCTCCAGGACACCACAGTAGCACTTATAATCTGTAATCTAGAACTTAATAGATACTGTCTTGAATAGGCTCTTTAGGCATATTATTTAGGTTTATTTGTTTATTGCAATAAACTAGCCCTAAGAAGTGGGGCAATCCATTCACTTTGGAACTTTCACAGTGTACAGGGCACATACTGTGTGCTCAATAAAAACCGGTTGGCAAGATGTGGAGAGGAGTGATAAGTAAAGCCAAAGATGGGAGTAGTAAAAATAGGCATGTTCTCTTTTAGCATTGGTTAGTAAGAACAAACAAAAACAGCAATGAAGAAGAAGAATACAGTGGAAACAAAATCAGAATGGGAGCTAGGAGATATTTGTTATGTCCCAGCTTTGTACTGGTGTGACCCTTAGCAAGTCAATTCCCTTCTTGGGTCTTAAGTTTCCCTCTCTGTAAAAACTAGGGGACTGGACTATGTGACTTCTAAGATATCTCTTAACTCTTATGCTGTGAGATGAGGGTTAAACTGACAAGGAGAGGGGCCGGCCTGTGGCTCACTCGGGAGAGTGCAGTGCTGATAAACTGGCAAGGAGGCAGCCCGTGGTCCACTACACTGGCAACAATAATAATGAATTCATTTTTAAAATCTAGCGCCAGTCAACAGAGTTTAGGGCAACAAAACTTTTCTGAAGGTGTGAAGAAACATTCTTGTAAGGTGATTCCATTCCTTTGACCTAATAATTATCCTATAGAAGGATACAATGCCCTGAAAGTTACATCTATTTTATTCTACTTTGAGAAAAGAGCTGTGAAAACTCACCTTACATCTGCAGCATGTTCCAAGATATTTCCTAGTGTCCCTCATCCAAAAAGTATGTATTGCCTGTCTACTATGAGCTGGATGCTGATAAGTACTGAGGATTTAGTAAAAACAAAACAGTCTTTACTGTCATGGAACCCACAGTGTGTGGATCAGTAGCCACTTAATTCCTACGCATCTGTATCAGTGCTTTTACAAACTGCCTTGAGTAACGGGTGAAAGCTATGGAAACTCTCTCTCAAAAACAAGTATATAATCATAAAAATTTGAATATAATTTCAGAAGTTCACAGGACCTCTCAGATCTGTGGAGGTGTTCAAGTACTGAATGTTAACAACCTTGACCTATACCTAAAACTACATCTACAAAACAATAAACAAATTCAAGCTCATAAACGCCTATATTATGTTTGCTAAGGGAGTATAGCAAAGATTGCCAATAGAAACAATTAAAAGTAAAGGTCCATCATTTAAAGGATTAAGTTTTGATTATTTGAAATTTCTTTCTTTCCTTTTTTTTTTTAAATTTTGAGCTCTACTTCTAGATGATTATTTGAAATTTCATTCACCTAGAGTATCTTATTCCAAATAATATTCTGGAAAAGTAAGGTATGCTTAGATTATGTTTCTATTTGATCGATCTAGCAGTTTTGGTTGCTTATTAAATCAGTCTTCTTTCTTGAAAAGCCATTTGCACATGAATGGGTACTTCCATTTCACAAATAAATCTGCATTTCACGACTCTTCCTAGCCATGACAAATTCATATACACACATATACTGACCGAGCAGCTTGAACAACTGTAAAACAGAGCACAAATTCTGGAATTAAAGGGTACTGGCTCCTCTCCTGGCACTAACATTTCCTGGGGACGTGATCTTGGACAAGTCATTTAACCCTCTGACCTACGTTTCTTCATGTATAAAATGGAGAGAGAATAAGACTTAGCTGAGAGAGCTGCTATGAGAAATCAATCAAATAAAATAATGCATGTGAAAGCGTTCGGCAACAAGATGGGCAGAAGTGGGTGAAAGCCAGAGCAGATCATTTGGAGTTACAAAACAACAGATATTCACAGAAGATCATTTGGAGAGAATTGCTCATATAACATCCTTTGTGTGCTATTAAAATTTTTCTATCTGAAGTAAAATAAATTGTTCTTAAATTGCTCAAGGCATTTTGTTTTGGTTAAGTGCCCAATAGCAAAGTTCTTAAACAGCAGAAGTCTGCAGAAAGGCTTTGGAATTTTCATGAAGTATATATTCTCAAAGCAAGATGAACTACTTACAACACTCACAGTATTAGTTCAAAGAAGTCAAAGTCCCTTTCACACAGTCCATTTTAACTTTTTTACAGAGCAGTGATTCTTTCACTTGCCTTGTTGAAAGGCTTTATAGTAGTTAATAGAATGTGCATGAAGGATTTCAGGCAAATTAGTTCAACAAAACTGATAAAATGAATGAAGTCGATAACAATATGGGGGCTTTTCTTTTTTAGTGGAGGGGGTGTACTGCAAATTAAATGTGCCCCCAAAACTCACTGAAGCTTGATCCCCATTGTAAGAGTATTAAAAGGGTGGGAATTCCAATTACGGCAATTAACATGAGGCCTTGAAGAGGTGATTCCATTCATGGAGTAATGGGCACAGTTCTGATGGCTTTTAAGGAAAGTGAAGGGCCGTGGCTCACTTGGAAGAGTGTGGTGCTGATAACACCAAGGCTGCGGGTTCAGATCCTATATAGGGATGGCTGGTTAGCTCACTTTGCAGAGCGTGGTGCTGACACCACCAAGTCAAGGGTTAAGATCCCCTTACCGGTCATCTTTTAATGTCGTATAACTTCGTATAATGTATGCTATACGAAGTTATTACGCCCGTGGCTCACTTGGAAGAGTGTGGTGCTGATAACACCAAGGCTGCGGGTTCAGATCCTATATAGGGATGGCTGGTTAGCTCACTTTGCAGAGCGTGGTGCTGACACCACCAAGTCAAGGGTTAAGATCCCCTTACCGGTCATCTTTTAAGAGGAAAAAAAAAAAAGGAAAGTGAGTGAGGAACATGACCCTCACTAGATGTGTTCCCTGAACTCTTGAACTTCATAGCCTCCAAAACTGTAAGAAATAAATTCTATTTCTTTACAAATTATCTAGTTTCAGATGTTTTGTTATAAGCCACAGAAACGGACTAATACAGGGTGTTTGCTTTTAATGAAAGCAAATAATACCTTCCAGTGGGAGATATGTTTTCCAGTCCATTCTCCACTGGAACACAAGATAAGCTATGCAAAGGATAGAAAGGACAGCCTTTTTTGGCTATGTATCAAACTTGTGAAACTATCCCACATTCACATTTTTTATATTGCATTACTTCATTTACATTTACAGTGTACCATTTACATTATTCCAATAGCTAAGCTTGGGGCTATTCTTCCTTTAAAAGTTGAATTAAAAATCTTTTTAATAATTTGGGACCATGGAACTAAAGATCATACGACTCACCAAAGTTCATAAAGGTGACCAAAAGACCGAATTGCCCTGGTAACCAGAAAAGAGTCATGATGTATAAGCACTGATTTCTCAACCCCTACTATGCCAAGGCTCTGCTGGTTTTCCGAAGGAGAATTAAGCTCTCATTACCCGACTCTAAAATAGCCAACACACAAAGGTCTACTACTAAAACAAACTGCAGATGCTGCACTTAACTTACATAACACTTTCCTTAAAGAAATTCAAAGCACTTAATTGTAGAATTGTTTAAAAGTAATGTATTCCCCATTTTAGGAAAACAAAGGAAAATAATAGCATTCTGCGAGACCTTAAATCCCTTGTCTAATCAGACACTTAATGGGTGGGAAACCCCAGACTCCAGGTTTTCTGAGAAATGAGGTGGCAAGGGGAGGAGAGGGAAGACTGAACTAGGGTAACAGATAGGGAAGGTTAAGGTGGACAGCTGAATGAATCGGGCAACGGGGAGTTTTAGGGATGGCAGGTGCATTAAGGACTGAGCTCGGAGGAGGCTGGGGACGGGGTCGAGGGAAAGGAGGGAGCAAGGGCCCGTTAAGTTGGTGGGAGCCGGGTGTATGGCGAGCCAGGTGCGAGGGTCACTTCGGGCAGGCACCCCCGTGTCTGCTTAGCAGCTGGTCGCTCACCCCTTCTTCTCTCCCATTATTACCCCTAAGGGGGTAGGACTCCAAGCAACCTGAAGGGGACATGTCACGGAACGGAGCAATTCCGGGACCTGAGAAGGCCGCCGGACTCCCCCACCCGCAGGGGCTGGGCTGGCTCCCCTGCCTCCCCCAGCCCGGCTTGCGTCTCACCCGCCGCCACGCGCAGACCGCGGAGGCTCCCCATGGCCACCTACTCCACCGGCCAGCACGGCACCTCAACCTGCGGCGGTGGCGCTGGTACGCTCAATGTCACCGAGCGCCTAGGCCAGGAAGGACGCGAGAGACGTGGGTGGGCGGAGCCAGCAGGGTGGACGGGACGCGCCAGAGCGTGGGCGGACCGGCGTGACGCACACGGCGTGTGGGACGTGCGCGACGAGCCGAAGAGCGGAGCGGCACGTCCCGGCTCGCCCGCGCGGGCTGGGCGGCCTGAGCCGAGCGTCAGGAATACTGCCGCGGAGTGTGCGTATCGTGGGCCTTTGCCTTATTCTCTGCATTTGCGAAAGTACCCGTTTGAAATGGAAGAAAAAGCGTAGAACTTTTGTGAACTGTAAACTCCCGAAACACACTCTAAGCCAGTATTTCAGTACACCGTTCTTCCAGAGTTATCGTGGAATATATATTTTTATCAAAAACACGTAATTGGACCCGTAGTGCCCAATGGCCCTCTCTCTTATTGGCTTTAGGAGCATCCCTCAGGCTGATCAGAGAAATTAGCGTGTATGTTTCCCATTTTGTTTTCGATTTGCCTGTTTTTCTAAAAACATTTTATCATTTCACCACTAAACACCTTACTCCACCCTTAACCATCCACGCTGCCAGAAATGCCCTTTTTTTCCCTTGACGTTTCTTAGTGGCCCCAAATTCTTAATGAATAAAAGCCCCTCTGCTCTAGGGTCGGGGGGTAGACACTGGAGTCAGAGGGATTATAAAGAAAAGCCTCACCTCCCTAGATTTCCTACTGGAACCCCCTGGTTGGGGTAACCGGGAAACTGTTTCCCTTTTTGTTTAAAAATGGGATTAGGGGCCGGCCCGTGGCTCACTCGGGAGAGTGCGGGGCTGATAACACCAAGGCCACGGGTTCGGATCCCATATAGGATGGCCAGTTTGCTCACTGGGTGAGCGTGGTGCTGACAACACCAAGTCAAGGGTTAAGATCCCCTTACCGGTCATCTTTTTTTTTAAAAAAAAAAAAAAGGGATTAAATGGTCCCTTCAAGTACTAACAATATTTGACCCACACATCTGGGACAGTTCCTGGAGGGCAGGTTAAAGGGGTTGGAGTGAAAAGCAAGGACAGCAGGGTGACGGGCTCCAACCTCGTGCTCTGCCATCTCGCTGGAGCGCCTCTGGACGATTTTTTGTCCGGTGGCGCCGCGGACACCTTTGCTCCGCGGTGATTGGTCTGCAGCGGGGTCCTTGCGTTTGTCCAATATGGCGGCGCCCAGTGGCGGTGTGAACTGTGAGGAGTTCGCCGAGTTCCAGGTGAGGGGGTTTTCCTTATGTGGCAGGCGTGTCCCTCCTTTTGTCCCCGGACCCTATTCCGTGCTCTGGCCAGAGAAAGAGTGTGGACCAGTTGTGGGGAACGCTGGCAGTTCAAGGCTCTTTTTTCGAGCCATTGGAGGTCATGGGGGGCGCGGGTTTGGCTTAGGGAGCGAGGCTGCTCCGTGGGGGAAGGGAAGTGAGGGTCAGAGTTCTCCTTGCGTGGCGCAGGCCTTGACCTGGAAACTCCGGGTGGTTACCTGGTGGTAAAGCTGAGCTCGGGCTCCATGGGTAGGAATTGTAAGAATTTTGTAGCAGTCCCCTGAACTCAGCTCCCAGCCTCTGCCATTCCTCTCGTATTTTAAGTTCTTTTGTGGCGAGAAGAAAGCGAAAAAGAGTTTACTTGATGAAACAAAACAAAACACTTGGCACAAATTATTTTGGTGGGACACAATGTTTGGAAGCTTGGAGGGAAGATTAATTTTAGTATGTGTTCTGGTGCTATTGCCTTTCTAACTATTAGATGAAACACAAGAGAAAGGCTGTATCTTTTTCTATTCAAACACCAGAGGTCTAGGACTAATTATTAACCCATGACTTGAAGAACACGTGTCTGGGTTTTGACCAAGTTGCAATGAAAGTTATCTGTTCCAATACAGGCATAAGTGTGCTGCTGTCCACGTACAGAGTTGAATTAAAAAATCATGATATTAAAAATGTATTGCATTTTTTTTTTTTTTTTGTCTTTTGTCTTTTTCCGTGTCCGGCAACGGATCGCAACCCTCAGGGTTGCCCCCGTACCGGACCGGGGACCGGCAACGGGATTGCACCCCTCGGTGTCGCTCCCGCGCCTCGCTCAGCCAGTGAGCGGGAACCGGTCTGTATGTGGGATCCGAACCCTCGGACGGGAGCGCCGCTGCGCTTCCCAAGCGGCGCACTTATCCAGTGCGCCCCCGGGCCGGCCCCCAAAAAAATGTATTGCATTTTTTTTTTTTTTTGTCTTTTGTCTTTTTCCGTGTCCGGCAACGGATCGCAACCCTCAGGGTTGCCCCCGTACCGGACCGGGGACCGGCAACGGGATTGCACCCCTCGGTGTCGCTCCCGCGCCTCGCTCAGCCAGTGAGCGGGAACCGGTCTGTATGTGGGATCCGAACCCTCGGACGGGAGCGCCGCTGCGCTTCCCAAGCGGCGCACTTATCCAGTGCGCCACCGGGCCGGCCCCCAAAAAAATGTATTGCATTTTTAACTAAAGATCGAAAAATCGTTTCATGTGTCTTTGGCCTATCTGTAGTAAAGTTTTGTGCTTTGAACAGTTTGTGGGTATTCTTTTTTTAGTGGCGGCTGGCCAGTACTGGGATCCGAACCCTTGACGTTGGGGTTATCAGCACCATGTACTACCCGTTGAACTAACCAGTCCTAGTAGTGTTATTGTTGAAGTTAACCTCACCACACTGAAATATTTGATAAACAGCATCGGCCAAAGAAGTTTATGTGGGGTCTTTCTACCATTATTTGCACCCTCTTCATTTCTTCAGCTGTTTCTCAGATTAGGTCAGCACAACAGCAGCCAACTTCAAAGATGATTAGAGTGCCCAATAAATACAAATACTTGTAAAAATTATTAATAGGATAGAAAAAGCCAGATTCCAAAGTAAAGTAATATATAAGGTTAACTGCCCATTTTAGGCTTTGGCCTTGTTACATTAGTACTAGGACATACTTGAGTTAACAAGCTCATATAATTGAGCAATGGTAGCCTTAAGGTCTGTGGGAAAGAGAACTGATTAGGAAGTTAGATGTTTTGGGGTCTAGAACTGCTTCTGCCATTAACAACTTTGTGACCTAGAGTTAATAACTTAACCCCTTTGGTAATTAACTAGAATCTGTAAAATAAGAAGATTGTGTTAAGTAACATTTAAAACTGCTTTTATTTTTATAATCATTTGAATTTCCAAAACCAAATTTCAAAGGATTTCTTTGAGCTGTTAAAACATCCAAACAGTGCTTAAAGAACACTTTGATTTTTCTTTTGGACAGTCAGATAAAATGCAAGTGGGACAAAGGCTATACTGTCTTGCCTAACCATTCCATTCACAGACAATGTATATAAATAAATCATAAAATTAGTCTCAATAGTGAAACTTGGAGGAAGTGTTTGGATAGTTTTTCTAGGGCTTTACCAAATGTGTGGTTTATGATTGAAAAATACCCTTGGTTCAAGCCAGAAGATCTGGTTTTCCAGAGGTGGCCTTGTCACATCATTTAACCTCTTTGTAAATGTGTATAAGAACATTTGCCCCTACTGCCACAGAGGCACACAAGAAGTGAAGGTACTGTAAAAATATAAAATTTTAGTAAAACATTTAGTTTTAGATGAGTTTGGTAGAATTATAAAATGTGGTTAACTGGCATTCTCACAGATTATTAATCAGTTTATATATTTTAAAGCTATTAAACCATTACATTTTGTAACTAAGTATCTGGAATGTGAAAAGCCCTGCACTGAATACAGTGGAAGAGGAATGGGAAGTTATGTATTTTTTTTTAAAAAGATTAGTAGCATTTTTTTCAGAATTTTGTTACGAAAATGCTCAAGCACTACAGAAAAGTTGAAAGAATTGTGCCATGAACACTCATGTACCTACCATCTAGATTCTGCAATCAACGATTTGCTGTATTTACTCCATCACATTTTTATCTATCCATCCATCAATCTACCTTTTTATTTTATTTTTTATGCATTTTAAAGTAAGTTTCCATCATCTGGCATACAGATGCCCATCTTCTCACTGAGTCCTCACATGACCTCTTCTCTGTGCCTGTGCGCAGAGGGGCAGGGATCTGTGGTGTCTCTTATAATTTGTATAAGGACACCAGTTCTATCAGATAACAGCCCCATCATTATGACCTCCATTTAAGCTTTATTGCCTCCCTAAAGATCCTATCTCCAGATGTAGTCATGTCAGGGATTGGGGCTTCAATATGAATTTTGGGGGGATGCTGTTTAGTCCATAACAGATATCCACTAGCTGTCAGGCACTTGGGGAGACCCAGTGGATGGGGTATAAAACAAAGAACTTAATCTAAGTAGGGATATAAAACATATAGCATTTTATTCATATTTTCAATTTTCTGTAAGAGTTTAGAGAGAAATCAAGAGATGGTAATTGAGTTGGGCCTTAGGTAGACAGGACCAGGGGAAGTCTAAACAGAAGCAATAGTATATAGGCAAAAATTTTTATTATTTGGGGGAAATAGCAAATCAGTATTGCTGGAATACAAAATCTAACCTGGGGCACAATGGAAGTACACAAATGATTGGAACCAGATTGTAGAAGGCCTTGAATGCCAGGTGAGGAAAGGGAGTAATTTTTGAGCAGAGGGGGTGACATGATCAAAGAGGTGCTTTAGGAATATTTGTCACTGCTACCACTGGCTTTGTTCAGGCCTTATCATTTTTGCAACTAGCTTTGCAACAGGTCTCCCTGTCTTCAGTCACTCCTTTGATATATCCCCCTTTCAATCTAATCTCTGTAATACTGTGGCTTCATACTATTGTCTTTTAAATTGTAGAATGTCAACATGCATCTAATTTTTAGGTTCATGACTAGGTCTAAACTACTTAACATGGCATAGAAGACCTTTTAAAATCCAATCTCTAAGTTCCTCTCCCTAGTCATATCTCTTACCACTGCTCTTATTCATATGTCTTTTTCTTCCCACCCCCTCCTAACTTCCAACATACATTCGAACTCTACTATCCAGCCACATAGACCTATGTACTTTTTCTTGAACACAGCATGCTTTTTGTCATTTTTGTGTTTTCACCTGTTGCCCGTCTGAAATCTTATCTGAGACCCAGTTCATATGTCACCTGGACAAAATCAACTAAGTATTCCTTCCCAGAATGTTTAAGTCTTGGAATTTCTGATAGGAATATTTGTTCATTTATGCATAATTGATTTTGAGTCTCATGGTAATTAGGTACAGACTAGATAGATTATTTTCTAGCATCATCGATGGTTCCTTTTGTAATGTACCCAGCTGTTCTCTTTCCCTGGAGGCTGGATGTCAGAGGACTCTGGAAATTGCAGGCAAGTTTGTTTCTGGCCTGGGTGAAACAGTGTGAATGTTGCTATAAAAATAGGGTTCGAGGAACCAGGTCTGTCTGAAAAGAACATCATGCGAATAGGATTTACTTCTGGGTACTTTCAAGCAGAGTGGGATGAGAGGAAAGGTTAAGAGTTCCAGATCATCCTTGGGAGTATATTGTATTTTAGTCATATGATAGCCCTTTTCCAACCCCCCATATGCCCCCAAACTGCCTGAGGATTAATCTTAGAGATAGAGTATACTATAATTGTAGGGGCAATAGAAAATTTTTTCTCTGTTCCTTCCCACTGCTGAATATAGGCACTTCTTCAGTACCTAAATTGCCTTCCAAGAGGATGAGATTTTCACCCCACAATTAGAGTTGACATAAAATGCAATTCTAAGAAAAGTGCCTGAATAATTTTAAAGGGTCAGCCTAAAATGAGAGATTCATGATATATCAAATCTCTTCTTGTTTTGAGGAGAACGAAAGATAAGAGAAGCTGCGGCACTACAAAATTTGGAGAGTTACCTTTTGCTATGATGACATTTAGAAGCTGATTAGAATCCCAGGTCCTATACAAGATATAGCCTTTAGAGAACCACTGAACTGAATGTATTTCTTTTTTTTTTTGACTGGTAAGGGGATCGCAACCCTCGGCATGGTGTGGTCTGCACCACGCTCAGCCAGTGAGCGCACCGGCCATCCCTATATAGGATCTGAATCCGTGGCCTCGGCGAACTGAGTGTATTTCTGTGTTATCTCTGTGGACATGTGTTGCAGTTTATTGTGTATGATATCTGTTCAGGGTTGTCTTCCGAATATTTTCTTGGTGAATTTGTGTGTGTGAGAAAGAAGGTATACCATTGGGGCTAGACATCAGATTAGGTAGTCATTAATTCCCTATGAATGATCCACATGATTTAACAGCAGCACTTTTGTGCCTTCATTCACCTTTGTTTGTTCTCAGTCTGTGAGGACCACCCATCCTTTTACCTAGACCCTCTTGGAGTTGCCTTAACAGCTCTGGTGTTTTTTCCACTGTAAAGATATGTGGAAACCTGGTAAGGTGGTTTATTGTTCTTTTCCTTCTCCCTTTCCAGTTTTGGAAGAAATCCCGTCCTACATCTTATCTCCCTTTTTCCCTTCTCTTTATATTTTCTGATATCTTTTCTGTGACATTTAAGAATAGCTTACAGTTCTCAGCGATCCCTGAACAAGTACATTATCAGTGTAGAGATTGTCATGATGTATTCTAGAATATAGCACTGTTGATTAGAACTATCTTTGATGGTGGAAATGTTCTACATTTGTGCTATCTACATATAGTAGCCACTAGTGACATGTGGTGCTTACGCACTTGAAATGTGGCTAGTTCAACTAACTAAATTTTAAATTGTATTTAATTTTAAGTACCCTCATGTGGCTAGTGTGTGCCATATTGAAAGCCAAGCTCTAGATCATATATTAATTATTCTCTAGTACACAGAAAAATTAATATATTTTGATAATCCATATTTGTAGGTTTTGTTGTAAGACTGTAAAATTGATTGATTTATTACCTAGTTAATGCAGATAAATTCCCATTGCTGTGTAAGGAACTTAATAGTGTGTCTAAATTGTTTTATTGGAGGGGAGTTTGGCTATAGTGATTAAGGTATAGCCAGTGTTCAAACTCAAAACTGGTTAAAGTTCAGAGTCAATAAAAACCTTACGAAATGTCAAACTACCTATCTTTCATCTGGGTTGCTGAATCACTCTCCTATCTGATCTTTTTACATTTACTTTTGTTCTTCTCTAATTCATTTTCCACACTTTAAGCAGTCATTTCAGAACACATCTGATCATGTAATCCCACCATAATTAAAACACTTCATTGGTTCCCTGTGGTTCTCAGGAAAGACTAAACTATAACATGACCTATAATGGTGGATCTCATCATACCCCATGTTTTCTCTTACTTGCTGTACTTAAGCCACATTAATTTTCAACCCGTTAAACACTCTATTTAGATGGCCCTCATTAAGGTCACCTGTGATTTCCGTCCTGCTAAGTCTAAAAGTTAATTTCTGTCCATGTAATTTTTGACTTAGGAACATTCAACACAATTGACCATTCCTTCCTTTAAACCTTTCTTCTTCTGGCTTTTGTGGAATCACAGACTTTTCCCTCTACTTTTAGGTGCTAGAGTTCCTTTTTGATCATTGGCCCTTTCATTTTCTGCCATCCGCCTCAGTGATCTCTTCTAGTCTCTTGGCTGTAAATAACATCAATTCATTAATATAACTCTAGCCCTGATCAGTGTCAGAGTGGTGTATTCAACTTTCTACTTCACTTTTCTACTCAGGTATCTAATTGGCAACTGAAACTTAACAAGTCCAAAACAGAACTTTAAAAAAAACCCAATAAACCAAACTTTATTCTACAAAATTTCAAATATACACAAAAGGAGAGATAGTATCATGAAGCCTCGGTACCAATTCTCAAACTGCAACAGTCAATAGAAACTCTTGTTTTGTCTGTATACAATACTACTGCCACCTGCCCCACCCTAACCAGATTATTTTGAAGCACATCCCAGACATCATATCTTTTTTTCAAAAGGAAATATTTGTCTGTATCTCTAAAAGATTACAATTTTTAATATAATGGCAGTATCACGTAAATTAACAATAATCCTTAATATCATCACAAATATCCTGTGAGTCAGAATAGAACTACTGATCTTCCCACTCCTTCCAAATCTTTTCCTTCCCCAGTCTCCCTCCACCCCTATCAATTAATGGTACTACCAGACATTCAGTTGCTTGGGCCTCAGAACTAAAAGTTATCCAATTATCTTTTCTGACCTCACCACTAATTCATCAGCAAGTCCTGTCAGCTCTATCTTCAAAATATATCCTGAATGTAACTACCTCTCCTTAATTCTACTGCTACCACTTTATCAAGTCATCTTTATCTTTTGACTAGACCACCATAGTAGTCTCCTGAATGTTCACACTGTTTCCATTCTTCTCTTTCTATAATCCATTCTCCAAACAGCAGCCAAAGTTATCTTTTGAAAAATCAATGTTATTTCCTTGCCTAAAATCCTTTTCCATCAGAACAGAACCCTTAATCGTTTGCATGGTCTATATTGTCCAACATGTTCTGGTCTACTGCAACCTCACTGCATACCACTCTCTCCCTTGTTCACTCCCTGCCCACTTGCCTTCTTTTAATTCTTCAAACATTCCAAAGTTTGTTCTTGCCTCATAATTTTTGACTTACTCCTCCATGTGTTCTTATAGTTGTTTCATTCACATCATTCAGGTTTCAGTTCAAATGTTACGTCCGCAGAGAGTCCTTTCTTGACCTCTGTTGAGCAGGAATCTCAGATCCTTCTGCTCCTTCCTATGCAGGTCATGAGTAAGGTAATCGAAAGAAGATTCTGGCAGCTTTGTGCAAGGTAGACGTACTTTATTCTCCAGAGTTGAGCCTCAAAGACATGCTTTATTCTCCAGAGGTGAGCCTCACAGACATGCTTTATTCTCAGACATGAGCTCTGCCAACCAGCAGTTCAGAGCAGTTGTTTCTTTCATATTCTTGGTACACAATAGCGGCCACAAGCCAAGCATTACATAATCACAATAATCATGCTGAATCAGTCAGTGGGCACACATACACAGTTACACTACTTTTATAACTTGTTTCTAACGAATGTGCTGAATCTTGCCCATTTATAACAGATGCAAGGTGAAAGATCATGACTAAACTTTTCCTACTTTTCTAACAATCTCCCTACCTAAATTAGCCTCAAGCCCCACTTGGTCATTCTTCATCCCATTTCCTTAGTTTGTTTTCTTTTTCACAGTTCTTTTCAGTATCTGAAATTATCTTATGTATGGGGGTACTTGTTTGTTGTCTGTCTTCCCCTTCAGGAATTTTGCTTCATAAGAGCAAGAACCTTTTCAGTTTTTTTTCACCCCTCTACCCCGGTACGTAGAATGGTGCCTGACATATACTAGACATTAGTAATTTTTTTTGAATGAAGAGTGAGTTAATAAATGAATGAACTCTGTGGTACTCTCTCTAAATGCTGCATTATTTAAAGAACGATTGCTGAGGGCTTTCATAGCCAAGGAAAACTTTATCCAAAAGGTACAGCTTAAACCTTGGTCTAGAAGATCAGTTCAGTTCAGTTTAGATAGTGGAAAAGAAAGTTTTGAAAGATTTTAGGACTGGCAGGTTAGCTCAGTTGGTTAGAGTGTGGTGTTAAAACACCAAGGTCAAGGGTTCGGATCCCCTTACTGGCCAGCTGCCCAAAAGAAAAAGAGAGATTTTAAAGGAGGCTTTATTTAATTTAATTTTTTTTTAAAGTAGGCAAGTTGTAGGAAGTGAAGTTAGCAAGGTGGGTTCCTGTTTTCTACTTAGCTGTCTCTTTGGCTCCCTGAATAGTGCTACCACCATTTGTTTTGAATTTACCACTTAAGGACATTATCCTCCATTGTATACAGTACATTATTTAAAATGGTGGTTGCCCAATGAAGATCTTGAGATTGTCCCCTAAGAATTTAGTTTACACAGAATACTACTGACAAAGAGAAAAACAGGCAGGAAGAGGAGATAAGATAATAAACTTGGTTTTAGACCTGACCTGTGTCTGTATTTTGTTAGTCTTAATTATGGGCTTTCTACAAGCTGTTTTACTTCCAGACTGAGATCTAGAAAAGGCCATTAAATTCACTAGTTAAAGATTAATGGAGTGATAGAACAGAATCTAGACTACTGATTTAGATTGACTGGACTAAATGGTTACTATAATTGGAAGCAACCTAAATGTTTCTTAATTGGGAAGTGGTCACTTAAGTTGTGGTATTTTCACAGGATAGAATATTTATGAAACTCTTAAAAATGTCTTTGAGGTATTTTTTTTGAATTGGTTTTACCTTTTCTTAGTAACCCTAGCTCACATCTCGCAAGGATCCTTTCCCCCTCAAAATGCCCCCGACTCTCAAAAAAAAAAAAAAAGAAAAAGAAAAATAATACCAGAATGGTAGGGAACGTAGACTGAAAAGTATTATCTACACAGCACAGTCTCTTCTCCCCACATTTTGATCAGGGCACTTCTTTTCACTTGTCACTAGAGAAAGGCTGGGCATCAGTTACATTCTGTATTCAGTTAACATAAACCCTGGAAAAAGTTTCTAGCAGGATACCCTTCTCTTCCTTTTTTCTCAAATTTACAAAAAGAAAAAACAAAACAAAAAAGAAAAAAAAACACCAAGAAAACAATTATATTACATTAGGGAATATACTTATTATTGAAAACACCCAGGTTAACATTCAATATTAATATGTATTAAAAGCAACTTTGCTTGATACTCTCAGCATACCATCCTACTTCTTTCCTTGCCAAATTTAAATCCATAACTGAAAACAATTCCTTCATTCCTTTTCTTTTTTTTTTTCTTTTCTTCATTTCTTTTCATTTGTTCTATGAATAGGAAAGCCATGAAGAGGTTTGATTTCTCTAGCAGCATGTTTTGTTTACTTATTTTTATTACAAAAATAATACATGATTGTAGTAAAAATCTAAAAGCCTAAGAGGGTATAGATTAGTTTCTGCAAGTTTCTTGTATATCTTTCCAAAGTTTCCTACCTAGCATCACATTATACAATGATAGGTAAAGAGGGAATAGAACAAGCAATTATGCTGGATTGTTGTGGAGAATCTGTGGTGATCAAGTTCAGTAGACCCCTCTGTTGCCTGTATGTTAGAGATGGAAAGAGCACACTGTTTGCTAAGCACCGTGCCAGCAAATGGGATTAAACATGAGTAGAACAATCTTAATCCTTAAGAGGGTCACAGTCGAGTCAAGGAGACAGTTGGTGTTCACTGTTAGAATTACTATTACTTAATCTTGTAATAAAGATTTTCTTATGGTTGCATTATATTTACTTGGTTTCCCTACTCCTAACTTAAAAGGTTGTAAAATATCCAAGAGCTTTATTGTTTGATTAAATACTTATTATTTATCACTTAACTTTCCATTCAGGTTATATTCTTTTATTTTAAATGTATATAGGAATTGCTCAAGGTGATGAGGACAATTGATGACAGAATAGTACATGAATTAAACACTACGGTTCCAACAGCTTCCTTTGCAGGGAAAATTGATGCCAGCCAAACCTGTAAACAGCTTTATGAGTCTGTAAGTGTATCTTTTGAGTCTCTCTTACATGCTTTTTTTATGCCTTTCTTTGCAGGCAAAATAATAAATCAATTTACATATAACTAAACTCTGAATAAAAGAATATCATCCTCATGTTTCCTTGCCCACACCTGAGGGTGTATGTAAGTTTCAATCTGGTTTCCTTAAACTAAAGAAAATATGTAATCTTATACACAAATCTGTGAAGACATGGTTCTAAAGAATGGGAGCAGTACTTTTGTGGCCTCTTAATTTGCAGCCTTTGACTTCAGGACACCAATGAAAGGGGAGAATGAAATAGCAAAGTAAAACTGTAATGAGAGCAAGGACTTTGAATGATCCTAAGAAGCCAGACAGCTGGTATAAGGAAGAATTAAAACTCTTCACACCTTTTATGTCTTCTTTTTTCCCTCACTCATCAGGAAGGAGAATAGAAGCATTTGACAGTTAGGAGAGAAGAAAAGCCAAAGGTAAATTGTCCTTTCCTGAGGCTTTGGTTTCTCAAGTATATATTTTTTTATTGCCTCCATTTATTTCTCTTTTTAATTTCCAAAAGCAGAAGGAAGTGATAATGCAGCTAAATATTTTTTATAGTTTATTTACTTATATCTTTCAAGTTCAAATGACATTCAATATTTTAAGCTCTACCACAAGGTTACCATGTGAATGCATAGTCATACAAAGAAGTCATTACTTAAAACCTTAAAGTGCATTTCTTGAATATGAAAAATAACATTTTTGACAAGCTTAATTCATATCAATTAAATTCAGAGCATTAACTACTGATATTTTTGTTCTGCTTTTATGTTAAAGTATGTTATTTTATTGAATGATCAGGTAAGTCTTGTGGCTTGAGAAAATTGCAAGGTTGTGGACTTTATTTTTATTTTTTGTTTTTTTAAAAAAGATGACTGGTAAGGGGATCTTAACCCTTGACTTGGTGTTGTCAGCACCATGCTCACCCAGTAAGCTAACCGGCCATTCCTATGTGGGATCCGAACCCATGGCTTTGGTGTTATCAGCACCACACTCTCCCGAGTGAGCCATGGGCCAGCCCAAGGTTGTGGACTTTAATGAGTAGAATCCAGTATTGGGGGTAGGTAGTATGTTCAAGTCCTAATTTACTATGAGACAGTTCACTTCTTTCTTTGGGTATCTCTGTCTAAAAACTAGAAATTTATGGCCACTAAAGTGTAATGATAAACAACATGAATTCCAGATCTAGATTAAATCCCACCTCTCATACTTCTTAGCTGGGTGACCTTGAACATATTACATAATCTCTGCCTCACTTTCCATATTTGTAAAGTAGTATAATCATAGTATCTAGTTCACAGGGTCGTGAGAAGGTTAAGTGAGTTAATATAAAGTGGTTACTCTTATGTTCGGTGCTGCTGCTATTATAATTTTTCTTCTTGTGACGAACCAGGATAACCTTGCATACAAAATTTGGACCTTTCTGTTTTAGATGTCCTTGTGTATGTGTTTGGGTTTTTCTTTGTCTGTGTCTGTATCCCAGAGGGATCCAGCAACATACATGTCACTTTGTAAAGGGTAGTTTATCAAGTGGCTTTGAGCCAGGGATCAGGCCTGCAGCAGAGTGAATGCCCATGCCAATAAGTACCACTGAGTTCTCTTAAATATTGTCTTAGTCAAGAAGAACTCTGAAACATCCAAGTTGCTCATAGTCACTCTGACTCACTTTGTCCCTGACCCAGCTTCCTTCTGTAGCTGAAAAAGGAATATTTGCATTCTCTAGTAATAACACTTCTTCATAGGAGATGATCAGTGAAGTTATTATGAATCACTAGTTTTAGAAATTCCAAATCTCAAATGTATACTCAAAACATTTTAGTGAGATCCCCTTATTAGAACATACTTCCTTCAGTCTATGAAGTTTTTCTAGCTTTACATTGTTTATTCCCAAGATAAACTTAAATTTCAATACTGAACAATAAAAAGTCTTGAAACAGTGCTTTACAAATACAAATTTCTGGGGTGTCATCAAAATTTGCCTGTGTTCATCGGAGTGTGTTTGAAATAGGACTATCATACTTTGCGAATCAATACAGAGAATAGATTGTGACGTTAAGATGGAGGTTATTAAAGAGTTGTTTTGTCAGACATCCTTACTTGAGGTCAATACACACAACTGATGAAACAACTAACTGTGCTTCATACACAAGTTTTCCTTATCAGTATTTTCACTTTAAAATTTTGAAAAGGGAATATATTGGTTTTTTTGTCTGTCTTTATTGTAACTAAGATCTCTACATTGCTTAATTTATAATTTCTTTCATTTGTTGAAAAGATGAGACTGAAAAAAATATGAAAGGACAAAAAAAGAGAGGAAGAATAGCAATATTCACATGGATGAAATGGTGGGGAAAGACAGGGACATAGGATAAAGGAAACTGAAATGAGAAGCCCAGTAGGGGGAATGCAGGAAGACAGGAGTAGGAAATACTGGGAACTTATTGAGGAAGAAGATAACCCAGCCCTTGTACCTTCCACCCTCAGATGTGCTTCCCTTTATCTGTTCTTAGGTGATTTAGCTGATTCAACACAATCTTCTCTTTCACAGAGTCAATTTTTAGAAATTGTTTTAGATAGCATTAAATTTCTGTAGTCTCAAAATAAGGATTTTTTAAAAAACACTAAAATGTGATAAATTGATGTTATTTTTCCCCCCTTCTAATTCCTTTTTTCTTTTAGTTGATGTCAGCTCATGCCAGTAGGGACAGAGTCATAAAAAATTGTATAGCCCAGACCTCAGCAGTAGTTAAACACCTCCGAGAAGAGAGAGAAAAGAATTTGGACGATTTAACGTTATTAAAGCAACTTAGAAAAGAGCAGACAAAGGTAAGTTGAACAGAATTTACATTTCTCAGGCAAAGTTTTTTCAAATGTAGCCTTTAAAAATAAAGGCAGTTTTAGGCTGGCCAGTTAGCTCAGTTGGTTAGAGCATGGTGCTGATAAGGTAAAGGGTTCGGATCCCTGTACTGGCCAGACCGCCCCCCTCCCCCAAATTAAATAAAATAAAGACATTTTTAATATGAGAAATTCAGAGTAAGATATGATTATTACTTTAAAAAAATTGACTGGGAAATTAGTGCTTCAGTTTTAGTGGGCTTTATTTTATTACATTTAGATATTAATTGATAAATTAATATGCATTTCATAAACAGGTGCAGTACAACAGCTTTAGCTAAAATAAGCATGTAATCAGATTTTATTTCCATTTCTTTCTTTGTTTCTCACTGTTAAAGAATTGATATAGACCAGCACCAATCAGAAATTCTAGGGAAATCACCTGTATCTACTTTACGAGGCTTAACTTGAGAAGAAACATCTCTAAATATATTCATATTTTGAAAAAATTTACTTTTGCCTTCATTTTGTACGAATCTGCTGGAATGTAATACAGATTATTTAACTTCAGGATATTATCCTCTTCAGCCACAAAAATATAGTACTATTTAAACATAACCAGATATACTAGTACCTCATTATAACTTATTCCCCTACTGTGTAAAAGTTGCTATGGGTCTTGGCTTTTTTTGGACACATTTTTTTCCACCTCATCTCCCATCCCTGTAGTGTTTTCACTTTTAAAAAAACAGCAAGTGCCCATCTGGGGATGTGTCAGAGGAAGCCTTATTTCCCCAAGTTAACCATAATGTAGATGGGGTGTGTACCTCAAAATATAGTTAATGCAGCAGAACTGTTTCTTTATAGCATTTGTATGTGACATGTCAAGAAAACAGTTGAAATATTCAATATATTTTATTATGTGGAATGCATTGCTGTCTTTTTTTGAGGGGATTCTTAGGGGGTAATTCTTTATTTTATATAACTCAAGCTTACCAAAAAGTTGCAAGAACAGTACAAGGAACTCCCATGTACCCTTTACCTGTATTCGTTTATTGTTTACATTTTGCCTCACCTGCTTTACAACTCATTCTCTTCACCCTCCCTCCTTCTTCCCTTTATCCTTCCCTGCTTTCCTCTCTCTTTCTCTCTCCCCACATACCCACACACATAAACATTTTTTTCTGAACCATTTTGAGAGTGTGTTGGGCACATTGTACCCCTTTACCTTTAAATACGTTAGCTATTTCTTCAGAACAGGGGATTTTTCTTACATAACCACTGTACAGTTGTCAAAATCATGTCCATATTTTAAGATGGCACAATAGTTGACTTACAGATCTTTGCAAGTCAGGTGACTGAGAATCCTGTGTGGGATGCTTCTCATCCCAAACAGTTGTGAAGTTTGCCCTTTGCTTAGTAGATGTAGTTATCCTTTGAAAAGGGGACCTTGTCATCTCTCTCAAGTCTTTAGTGGAAAAGAGAACCCTATTCCTTGTAGCTGCACACAGGAAAGTAAGTGAGGCTGGTGCTCTTTCTCAGTCATTCCACTGATTCAGTATGTCTCACTGGATACAAGATTCAGCCACTGCCTTTGCTGCTCACTTTGTACTGCCTACTGCTTTCAGTCTGAATTGCATACCTGCTCGTTCATCAGGCAGTGGTGGTTTCCTCAGACAGTGATTTTATGCTCTATTGTTCATCTCACCCTACCCTTTACATTCATGAAGGCTTACAGATAATTTATGTAAAAGTGATTAAAGTCTAGGTAATTTTGGATTTTGTATTTCAACAGACTCTGAGGGCTGGCCAGTTAGCTCAGCTGGTTGGAGTGCAACCCTATAACCCTAAGGTTATGAGTTCAGATCCCCATACCAGCCAGCCACCAAAAAAACCCAAAAGCAACAACAACAGAAGATTCAACAGACTTTTGAAGGTATTGACAAGGGAAACTGCAGGGCAGGACTGTTAAATCACAAACTGAAAAATCACTGTTTTCAAGTTAAGTCAGACAGAATAGAGTGACTCTTGCCAGTGGAGAGCAAAGTTCAAAACTCTAAACTACGGAGTGCTTGGGAGTGCTTGTGTCACGCAGTTTGCTCAGCCCTCAGATTTGTCTCTATGCCTGGAGGGCCCAGAGAGAATCACCAGGATGACCACTGCAAGGAGTTTAGAAACCTAGTCAGTGAGTTAATTAAGGTTTGCTTATATAGAGAGCTAGAGAGTAACCATGAGTAGTATGTAAGCAAATAAGGAAACGTGAATTTTTTTTTCAAGTTTGCTATGAAGATTGTGGAGTCATAAAGGGAGAGCTCTTAGGAATGTTCCAGCTCTACCTCTTCATTTTCTTTCTGAGGAAACTGAGACTCTGAGATACTGACGTCCTCAAAGTTATAGGCTAATGAGTTGTAGAACTGGGACTTTAACCCATCTCCTTCACCTCTGGATTCAGTCACTTTCTTTATATTAAGTTGTGTTTAATAGTCCCATTCTGATTACTTAAATGAGCATATTTTATTTATATACAGAGATGCCAGTTTAAAAATCACCAGTTCTTTACCTGAACTCTTAACTCAGAAAAAGTACCTTCCTTGCTGGAACTCTCTAACTACTGTCACCTATTAGTGGCCTTTGAGAGGAAGTTTACCTATTTAAAACTCAGAGCCTCAAAAACAACCATCTCAGAGGTGACAGTTTGTTGGTGGCACTGACGAAATTGTATTAAAAGTTGTCTGTAATATCTGCAGTGTTCAAGAATAGAAAAAAAAGATGGATTATAAAGGCAGATAGCTCTAAGGAAATAAATTACATCTACCTTGGTGGCTTTGTAAACTTTTAAATGAATTGCTCTGAAAGTTCTGATTTTCAGTCTTTAAAATGGGGTTGATACTTAATAATTTCTTATATTTTCTTTTTTGGTGAGGCTTAAATTATATAGTCTATGTAAGAGCTAGCATATTGGCTGATACAAAGTCTCTCAGTTCCTTTCCTTTCTGAGTCTGTGGGACTCCATGTTTGTTGCATGAATCTTGAATATCATATCACCAACCAGTGGTTTCCATCTTTGTTTAACTACTACTTAAAGGCTGGGTGTTGTGGGGGAGAGGATTCACTGTCTTCTGTGTTGGTACATTCTCTTTCTGGACAGTTGTAATTGTTCAAAGATTTTCTCATATGGTCATGCTTTGCTTAATGAAAGGTATGTTATGAGAAATGCATCATTGGGTGATGTCGTTGTAGGAACATCATAGAGTGTACTTATGCAAACCTAGATGGTATATCCCACTGCACACCTAGGCTGCGTGGTATGTCCTATTGCTCCTAGGCTAGAAACCTGTACAGTGTGTTACTGTACTGAATACGGTAGGCAATAGTAACACAGTGGTAAGTGTTTGTATATATAAGCATATCTAGACATAGAAAAGGTACAGTAAAAGTATGGTATAAAAGATAAAAAATGGTACACTTGGATAGGGCGCTTACCATGAATGGAGCTTGCAGGACAGAAAGTTGCTCTCGGTGAATCAGTGAATGAGTGGTGAGTGAATGTGAAGGCCTAGGACATTACTGTATACTACCATAGACTTTATAAACACTGTACACTTAGGCTACAATAATCAATAAAAATAATAAAGTAAGTGCACTCTGATGTTAAAATGGCTACAGTGTCACTAGATGATAGGAATTTTCAGCTCCGTTATAATCTTATGACACCACTGTCATATATGCTGTCTGTCATTGACAAAAACATTGTTATGTGGCACATGACTGTATATTGTGAAAGTCTGCTCCCCTGTAGTGTGTAAGTACTGCTCCTTAATCTTCCCTCTGGAGCTATGCAGGATAAGTCTAAACCCTATTCTACATGATATCCCTTTAAAGATTTGAGAGCAGTTATGAAAATTTAGTGACATGTCACTCTCTGTTCTTCAACTGAAGTTATTTCTTTTGCAGTCAGTTCAGGCTTTAACAGAGTAGTGAAGCTTTAATGATTTTTGGTCTGTATGGCTGATTAACATCTGAATCTGAGGTTGCTTTGGAGGGCCACTTCAGACTTGTTATTACTCCACAGCACAGGACCAATTGTCAAAATGCAGTCTTTTCCCTCATTGCACAGTTCCAGCCATGTGTATTTCCACACACTTCGAAACCAGTTCTGAGTCTAGTTTATGGGGAGCCACTGGGTCAGTCCTAAGTTCTATTCTTACTAGTTACATGCATATTTCTCAAACCATCTGCTTGAGCTATACTCCTAATTGTCAGGATCTTTGGCCTGAGTGTCAGACTTGTGGTTGCCCAGATCCTGTCTAGCTCTGGCATTTCGTTCCCAAATCTGGCCTGGGTTTTTTATCTTGGCCTGAGGAAATCGTCCTGGCTTTAACCTTTTGGCTACCTCAACCTTTAGTTCATGCTTTTTCCTGAATATTTTCGAGCCCTCTTCTTGGAACTAGATAGCTTCTTTTCCTTTCAAGTCCCTCTGACCAGATGTGACTAGGAGTATTAAGGGTCCTGCCATTTGGGCCTGGCAATGGAATTGGCTACCCTTGTGGTGGGGTAATTAGGTTGGCAGTTTTAAAGAAAGTTAAAAAACTTGGGATTTTTAGCCTCAGACTTCTGGCTGGCTATTCAAGGTGTGGGAAACTCATTCCTTTCTAGATCACTTGGGCCTAGTATATTCCCTTCCTCTCAGCTTTACTTTCTGATTCTTTTTTCTTAACTCTGCCCAAATCAAATTGCTTCCTCCTTGTCCTTCTTTTTACTCCTCTGTGCTATCTTTCCAAGTCTATAGTTGTGTAATCAATTTCTAGGACTGGAATTGGTTCGAGGACATGTGAAAAGTCATGCAGAATTACCCTCCATAGAAGTTGCAACAATTTATATTCCTACTAAAAATGTGTTTGAGTGTATCTTTTCCCACACCCTCACTCATATTAGGTTTTATCAGACTTTTTCATTTTTTTCGTCTTGTCATATAATGACTTAATTTGCATATCTTTATACATAACTAAAATTGAGCATATATATGTGTGTGTATATTATGTGTTTATTGGCTATTTGTATGTCTTCTGTGAACTGCCTGGACATTGAGATTTTTTTTAAAGCTGGGGGCGATTTATGATATGCAGCAAAGTTTGAGAACCACTATTTTATAAGATTTAATAATTGATTAGATATGGGAAGAGTGGGTTGTGTTGAAGAAGGTTTCGAATCTACCATTAACAGATAAAGAATACAAGAGCAGCAGCTGGTTTTGTTGGGTAAACTTAGTAGAGTTTGGTTTTAGCTCTTTAAGTTTCATAACTTCAATGTTTTCTCCTTTCTTGCAGTTGAAATGGATGCAGTCAGAACTGAATGTTGAAGAAGTGGTAAATGACAGGAGCTGGAAGGTATAAAATAATGTTGTTTTTGGAGAGAAGTAGGGAGGAAACTGAACTAGTAAAGGGAAACCAAGGGAGGAGCAGTAGAGTGCTTTGAGCTCCAAGAAGAATAGAGATCATTCATTTACAAGCAGTGAGGATTTTAACTTTTCTTTTTTTGGTGGTGGTGGTGGAGGGTAGAGGGGTGGTAGCATATAAGTAGATCTATCTTATAAAAATTAGCTTTACTGGCATATGGTAGAATTGTATCACCTGCCATGGTAACAGAATTGAAGACATTCCATGTGTCTCCTAATACAAATTATGGGCATATTTGGTATTTACGGTTATTACTCTACTTATCTCAGAATCTTCAAGGAAGTTATTTATTAAAATTAGCCTTTTTGAGCTCAGTTACTTTCCATAAATTTTCATATCATTAGCCACCCTTTACAGTTGCTTGTCTTCAAACATATCAGATCATGAATTTATTGTACATAGCTGTACTGGTATCTGATAACAGAGCTTTTTACTGCTCATAGATTCACATGCTCCTTATTATCACCAGCATAACTCATTAGGAACTGGATTGAGGGACCAGATCCTAGGACTTTACATGTAGTTAGAAATAATAAAATTCTGACTTTAATCTTCTGAAAAAGCATATCTGTTTACCTCTCTCTAAAATTTCTAATCTAAAAGATTTCCAAAGGGCAGAATATCTGTTGAATCTGAAAGAATAAACTGAAAATTCTGTTTTATCCTTTGAAATTAACTAATTGAATGGTGTTAAACCCTATGCTTATAAGAGAGAAGTTCAAAAACTAGAGTATACCAATTTGCTGAGCCATGGATAAATCGCAAAATACAAATTGATTTTTATTTTATCATATTTCTTTGTCCTGTCCTCTTTGCCAAGATTTCCTATTCCTGCCCTTTCCACCAATGTGATAAGGTGTTTGCTACTTGAAAGATTTTATGTAGTAGGAAGATTGAAGCATTTTTGGATTTAATATTAGTTTTAAAGAAAATATGCTCTATCCATTCCACAGAAAGTGAGGCCCCTACTTCTTTTTAAAAGAAGAAAATGTAGCCATGGTGTGTAATGGGCTAGCAAAAGTGGATAGGAAATCATTTAGGAAAAGGATTTGGAGAGGCTCAGCCACTTTATTTTATTCCAGCCAGTGTATCAAGGCCACTAATCTGAAGCTTCCACTGCTCTGAGCACTGGGAATTTCAGGGAAATGTCAAGGCTGGGAACTGAAGTGAGATGAGTTATAAAATGAAGTAGCCAGAAAGAGTCTATATAATTTTCACATGTTTTCTTTTAAGTGTGAGATACACATGCCAAAGAGTATGTAACATGTAGAATTTAAAGAATATCGATAAAATGAACATTACATGAATGTTCATTTAAGAAACACTCAGCCTAAGAAATTGAATACTACCAGTACCATAGAAGCTCCCTGTGTAGATTTATTTTTTTTACCTTAAAAATGATTTGTTCCTTACATCAATGAAGTATGGGAGTAAATTCTGAGAAGAAGTTCTTTTAGATTTTAGTTTTTTTTTTAATTGGACACATGATTTAGACACATGATTCAAAATATTTTTAAATATTAAAGGATATATAGTAAAAATTCTGCCTCTCGTCTCTCTCCTTCAGCCACCTCCTTTCCTTCTTTCCCTACCCTCTGAGAGGATGGCTTATGTTTTCAGATATTTGCACCTTTTCTAATATTATGTATGTGTTTTTCACCCAGAATCACACTGTCCACATTTTGGTTTTTTTTCCCCTTTAGTATATCTTGGAGATCTTTTCAAATCGAACATATGAGGGTACTTCAAAAAGTAAGTTTATACAAATCTTTTCATAAACTTTTTGAAGTACCCTCGTAAGTAAAGAGCTTCCTTATTCCTTTTTAAGCTTGAATTGTTTTCCATTGAATTGCTGTACCAAAATTTTTATTTAACAGTCTAACACTGACAAACATCTAGTCATAGAGCATTCTTTTAGCATTTATAATATATTATTTGTTTAGATTTTTAGGAAGCAAGGTAAATAGAACAAAAAATTATAAATTCATACAATTTAGCAAAAAGGCCAGGTCTACCTGGCAAGTGTACCTACTTATGAGAATGATCTGGCACACATTTACAAAAGTACAACAAATATCTAAGTAACAAAATTAGCTTTAAAAAAGAAAAAAGAGGGCCGAGCCTGTGGCGCACTCGGGAGAGTGCAGCGCTGGGAGCGCGGCAGCGCTCCTGCCACGGGTTCGGATCCTATGTAGGGATGACTGGTGCGCTCACAGCGCTCACTGGCTGAGTGCGATGCGGCCGGTCTCAAAAAGGAACAAAAAAAAAAAAAAGAAAAAAGAGGGCTTTATCTTAAGCTTATTTTATGTTTCTTCCTGCCCTTTAAATTTATTTTAGATATTTTTCTCTAATTGTCCAAAATATGTCCAGAACATGGAATTGAAATATTTGGTAATTATTAAATTAACTAGAGAAGAAGAAAAATTAAATTAAAAAAAAAAGAGCTGGCTCTTGATAATTTTTCCTCAAGTAATTTAAATTTTATTAAAATATTGAATTTGTCTTATGAATGAATATCAAGGCCTTTTGTGCACTTAGTACCTAGTAAGTCAGTTTGAACTGGTGAGGAAACTCCTCCACTTCCTAAATCTGTTGACCTGGGACAAAAATGATAATATCTTCCCGAAGCACACCAAATTAAATTTAGTTGCAGGCCTGATTTATACAGCATGACTCAGTGACTTTTGTTTCTGTTTAAATGTCTTAGGTGTTTAATGAGCGCTGCCGAATTCATTTCAAGCCTCCAAAGCATGAATAAAGATATTTTTATTAAAAGGACCGGGTCATCTCATAAGAGCTAAGCATGACAGACGTCAACAGGGTGGGCTTCCTAGGAAGATTTCTGAGCCAACAGTCCAAGAACTTTTGTTGATTTCAGCCCCACTTAGCCAAGACCTCAAGTATAAATAATTCTGATAATTATGGAGAAATCAACTGCTATTTTATACTGATTCTGTAAAAAAAAAAAGTTTTGTAACTATTAAAATAATTTTCTGACTCAGTGTACATATTTGATTGTTTTCCAAGTTGAGACAGTAAGTTCTCAGAATTCAAACACAATTTCAATATCTGATTTTGTTGTACATTTTTGGTTGTTACAAATTGGCATGGGTATGGACCTTTTTGGTCACTGATGAGTTTATCCCTTTATCTTTGTGGGTTTATTATAAAAGGGCAGTATTATAAGCTGGACACTGTCCAAAGAAGTGTTCTCTTAGTACCTTAACTTATCTTGTTTTCAAATGTAAAAACTAATTTTGGGTGGAATTTTTTCCTGGACGTTGTTTCCATGGACACTGAAAAGGAAAGCAATAAAACAAATTCAGAAAAGGGGGGCCGAGCCCGTGGTGCACTCCGGAGAGTGCGGCGCTGGGAGCGCAGCAGCGCTCCCGCCGCGGGTTCGGATCCTATATAGGGATGACCGGTGCGCTCACAGCGCTCACTGGCTGAGCGCAGTGTGGCCGGTCTCAAAAAGGACAAAAAAAAAAAAAAAAGAAAAGGGAAGGCTTGGATGATAGTAAATGAGTATACACATTTTTACAAAGGAGTTAGTAAAAAGCCTGCTGAAATTGCAGGATTTGGTCATTGCAAAAAACCATTTTCTAGTATGGGGTAGTTGTATTAGTTTTCTATTGCTGCTTAACAAATTACCACAAACTTTTAAGCAGCTTAATATCATACCAATTTGTTATCTCACAGTTCTGTAGGTCAGAAGTCCAGGCAGGCTTGACTGGACCGAGTTCTTTGCTTAGGGTCTCACAAAGCTGAAATCAAGCTGAGGGCCAGGCTGTGCTCTCGTGTAGAGCCTCTGGGGGAAGAATCTGCTTCCAAGCTCATTGAGTTTGTTGGCAGAATTCAGATCCTTGCATTGTAGGACTGAGAGTTCCCATTTCTTTGCTGGCTATCAGGTGCCACTCTCATTTGGAAGCCATCCACATTTTGTTTAGGGCAGCAGTGTGGCTGGCTTCTCTTGCAGCTCCAGGTAGCCATGAGGCAGTTCTGGCCAATGAGATATAAGCAGAAGACTGCCTGGGCATTTCTGAGAAACAGTGCTAAAGGCACTGTCCCTTCCTCCTCGTCGCCCCCTCCTTTCTATCTGGAATGTGATTAGGGTGGTTAGAAGGGACAAGTATGAGGACTATTTGCCTATGTGGCGACAAATATAAAGACGAAATCCACGTGTTAAGGAAGGCTGAACGGAAAGATAGAAGGAGATTGGATGCTTAATGGCATGTGGGATGCCATTCCAGCCCTGGCCTACCTATCTTCAAAATTATTACATGAGGGCAGTAAGATATTATGTGATATGTTATGATCTGTTCATTCAGGGATATAACAGAAGTGATTACCCTATTTAGCTAAGCCTCCATATTTGGGATTCTGTTACATGCAGCCTAATGTAGCCCATAAGTGAATGATGAGTATATTCAACGAATGAAGAGTATAATAACAATAATAGCCCATTTGCTGAGTGCTCGCTACAAATTAGGTTCCATTCCAAGTACTTTATGTGATTGCCTCATTTGGAAGAAGAACCCTGTGACATTCTAATATGGAAGGTCTGGAGAAGACTAGGCCCTACATGAAGAAACAGAAGTGTGTAGAAGAATTTTGGGGGAAATTCATCTCCTAATTTTTCTAAAATGAGACTTAGCATTACTGTCCATTACTTGGTTCCTAAGGATTGTAGTCAGATCTCATTCAAATATTGCAACATGTTAATGCAGTTCTCTTGCTCAATTGTTCAACTCATACTAAATCACTCCCCCCCAGTCAATCGCCCCTAACTTCTCCAAGGACAAAGCGTTCTGGTCAGTTGGTCTGTCTGTCTGTCCATCCATCCATACATTTGCCATGTGGATCAAGATAACCTGCCACACTAGAGCCCTTTCTAGGGAAGACTCTGACCCACAGCTCCTACTGAAAGAGCACCCCTAGGTAGCCCATTTTACAGTAAGTTGATTAGACCAGGGCTGGGCAACTGACCCAAGAACTGCCAAACATTCGTTGGCTAGAGTCCAATGACAGGTCCTGGGGCAAAAATCAAATTCTTCATGGCTTTGAACTGAGAAACACTGAGAGAATGACATAGTTAGCAGTGGGAGGTGAAGCTTGAATGAGCGTGGTAATGAGCCACCATAGGGGCCATGACAGTCCAACATTCTGAAAAAGCAAGAGCTGTAAGGACATACACATCATGGAGCAAAGAAAAGTTATATACAACAGGAGCAAGAACGCCAATTGAAGTTGGCCCCAAAGTGGACACAGGGAGGTACAGACAGTTGCTTGGAGAATAGCTGAGAGTCATTATTGACGGAGCCCTAGAGTAAAATCTCACAAACACCTCCTCAGGTTCTTAGAGCTTCGTTGGATTCTGGTTTTGGCTGTAGACCCACTTCTGTGTGGGTCCCTTTTCTCCATGAGGCTTGGTTGTTCGGTATTTCCTAGATTCCTAAGCAGATGCATCTTTATGATAAATCCCTGAGTTACATAAAATAAATTAAGTTCTTTTGAGCCAAAGGAGACAATCTAGAACATTCCAAGTGAGTCAGGTATTTCCCTGTTTAAATAGTCCGTCGATTATGCAACAGGCTTCTGGTCAAGATGGTTGAATAGATGGTCCCCAGCGTCACTCTCCCAGAAATCAACCAATTTACAAGTATATAAAAAGCAACAACAGCCAAGCTGGGGCCGCTAGAGCTCAGGGGAAGAGGAGGTGAGACCTACAGGAATGCATGAAGGCAGGAGAAACCATGATGAGAGAAAGAAAAAACTGCTCTGACCATTTCCTGCGGCAACTGCTTTAAGGCTGGAACTGCTGAGAACATGGAGCGGGATCCGGCAAAAGCTGCAGCTGTGCCCTTCGAATGGAATTCCTTAGAGGCTGCAGGGGAGAAGAGGGCCTTGGTGGCCCCCAGGACAGTAAGACCACTAATAGGGTTCCTGTGGACTCATGGCAGAGTGAGGAGCCAGAACAACTGAAAAAATAGAGCCACTCAGAGGCCGGTGAGTCATCACAGGGGACTGGTGCATGGCCTGTCCCACCGGAAGTGTTTGGAGCACAGGCAGTGGTGGAGACAGGCCGACTGGGAGAACACTGGGACACAGCAAGGACAGCTAATCCACTCCCCAATCAGCGCAGGAGCACGCAGAGGAGACTGGTCAGGAATACAGAATTGCATGGGGTGCAGTTTGATGAAAAGCTCAGGCCCAGATCAGAGTTTCTACACAACCCAGGTGCACCGGGTCTCTGGAGAGCCGGAAGTACCTATAAGGTCAACCATTGAACCCTGAGCTGCACAAAAAGCCTTCCCTAGGGAAACAGCAGCAAAGCAGCAATTTAGCTCAACCACACAGCTCAAGTACTGGTTCCCACAGGAAGTTCCCCCACTTTAGAAGTATGCAAAGGACAAAAAAATTAGTTCTGGCTCAGACACACCTGCCAGTGTCTCACGTAGGCCCGGGGACGTGAGGCATGAAGAAGGGGACTAGACCCCCCACCCCCACAACCAGGCACACCGTGCCAGTGCCAAGGAGCATGCCTAAAACATCACCTCCATGTGGGTGGCCCACCACAGCCACCACAATAACCATGGCTGCTGCGAAAGCAGCTAGACGCCACAACCACCTCGCAGATGGTCCACCAGCCACTGCAGTGCATTGACACAAGGAGAGTCACCAGGAGAGATAAAGAAAATAAGAGGATGTCTTTCTCCACAAAGCCCATTTCAGAGTGACAGAAGAAGCATCTGCTCTATGATAATGTTGGGGGACCAGTTCACACCTCTCAGCATTGGACAGATCGTCTAGGGAACAAATCAATAGAGTAACCATTATTCTTTCAGAAGGAGAGAAGAAATCTAGGGTAATTAGAGGGGGGAGCAGGGAGGGAGAGGGGGATGGAGAGAGATTGCACAAGGGGCATAAAGAATAATTATGATTTGTAACAATACATATGCTAGTAACATTGATTTGATCAACATATCTCAACGTTGAACCCCCCCAAATATGTATAATCAATTTTGATTCAATAAAAATAAAAAATAAGGGCCGGCCCGTGGCTCACTTGGGAGAGTGCGGTGCTGATAACACCAAGGCCCCGGGTTCGGATCCCACATAGGGATGGCCGGTTCGCTCACTGGCTGAGCATGGTGCTGACAACACCAAGTCAAGGGTTAAGATCCCCTTACCGGTCATCTTTAAAAAAATAAAATAAATAAATAAATAAAAAATAAATAAATAAAATAAAATAAAAAATAGTCCATTGACATTAGGACATTTTTTTCTTATCCAATATTTTCTCATATTGTCATTTAGAGCAGCAGAGATGCGCTTAGACCGTGCCTTGGAGAGACTCCCCACCATGTCTGAACTTCAAGTTCCAGGGCCTGCGATAAGATTTTGGCCCCTTCTAAATGAGAAACCAGACAGAAAATGATTGATACACTCCTTCAGACAGGTGAAGAAATTTGTTTCCCAGAGAGAACAGAGCAGGCATTGCCTACGATCCTGGGCACAGTCATGCCCTCTGGATCATCACTTGACCCAAATCAGTCATTTTAAAAGCCTTTCTATGGCAGGAAATTCTGAAATTCTGAGAGTGCCTGACAGACAACTGGGTTTAAGTCCCTCACCCTTGTAAGGCAAGATTGCGCTCTCCCAGTCTCTCTCTTTCGACTCAGGCAAAATAATTTTACAAGAGTACAAATTCTTGCTCTTGGACTCCACTTCAAATTTGGTGGGGGAAATATTTCAGAGATGTAGTTTTTCCTTTGACTGTAATATTATAGCTTAAGGGAAGACAGGTCTTTTGGGGGGAAACTTGCTCCCCACTTCTATTTGGTTTTGTTTTTTTGTTTTGTTTTTTAGTGGCTGGCCAATATGGGGTTGCGAACCCTTGACCTCGGTGTTGTAACACCACGCTCTAACCAATTGAGCTAACTGGCCAACCCCTCCCTCTTATATTTGGGTAAGACCTAAATGGCCAACAAATTTTTTAACACTCTTTCCATCAACAGTTGATCCAGTTGTAGGTCTATTTTCTTTTCATTACTCTGAAAATCCCAACAAATCTTGGAGAATAAATCTAATTGTTGAAATGCCACTTCCTAATCCTTTAGAATAAGCTTCTGCCTCATAAGAAATCATCTTTCAGGTTGAAGTTGTTTTTGAACTATTCTGGTTTTTCATGTTTTAATCAATTTGAATTTCATTATGGTATATGTGAAATATGGATCCAAATGATTATCTCCCAAAATAAAATGTAACTTTTCAACAGCATTTAGTAAATAAAAATATATTTTCACATTGCTTTTATTTCACCTTCCTTAAACAGATTTGGGTTATGTTTTGTGACATATTCTTTTCTGTTCCCATTATGTGTTTTGTTTTTAACCTACTGCCAGACCATGAAATATTTTGTAGTAAGTTTTAAACTTTAAGATATATTTTCATATGTTGAATTATTATTAGTCAATTAAAAATAAAATAAAACTTTAAAAAACAAAATATATTTTCTATTCCATTAAGGCAAGTATCTCCATTAAACCTTTTCCCCTTATATCACAGTAACATTCAATCCTGGCTGACACTAGAATCACCTGGGCTCTTTCCCAGAGATTCTTATTTAATTGATTTGCAACGGTGCCCCAACCTGGATTTTTTTGTTATAGTTAATATATAAATTAAGTGATTCTAACATGCAAGTAAGATTGAGAATCATTGCACACATTACTTATATTCTTTCTATATATTTGTATTTATTTTTTTTAAAGATGACCAGTAAGGGGATCTTAACCCTTGACCTGGTGTTGTCAGCCCCACGCTCTCCCAAGTCAGCCCTGGGCCGGCCCCTATATTTGTATTATTATTATATTCTCTTTAACATGAGGTATACCTAACTAGCAACAGGATAAGTTTACCCATTTATTCAAGCCTTTCATTTCAGACAATGAGAGGCTGCAATTTTCTTTGCATAAGTTCTCTATGTCCCTCAATAGATTAATTCTTTTTTTTTTTCCTTTTTGTCTTTTTTCGTGACCGGCCATGGATCGCAACCCTCAGTGTCGCGCCTGTACCGGACCGGGACCGGCTACGGGATCGCAACCCTCGGTGTTGCTCCCGCACCTCGCTCAGCCAGTGAGCGGCCGGTCTGTATGTGGGATCCGAACCCTCGGCGGGAGCGCCGCCGCACTTCCCAAGCGGCGCACTGTAGCAGTGCGCCACCGGGCCGGCCCAATAGATTAATTCTTAAACGTGATGTATTCAGACTTTCCATACCCAAACCAAGTGTATTAGTCTGTTTTTATATTGCTATAACAGAATACCTGAGGCTGGGTCGTTTATAAAGAATAGAGGTTTATTTGCTTATGATTCTGGGACAGCTGCATCTGGTGCAGGCCTCAGGCTGCTTCTACTCATGGTGGAAAGCAGCAGGCAGCTGGCAGGTACAAGCAGATCACATGGTGAGAGGAAGCAAGAGAAAGAGAGAGAGGGGGGGGGCCAGGGGCTTTTAAACAACCAGCTCTCACAGGAACTAACAGAGTGAGAACTCACTCAGTACCCGCATTCCCCAGGGAGAGCATTAATCCATTCATGAGGGATTGGCCCCCATGACTCAAACAGCTCCCAACATTGCCACACTGGGGATCGGATTTCCACAAGAGTTCTGGGAGGACAGTACATGCAAACTCCATTACCAAGATAAAGAAAAAGTAATCATCATAACTGGAATTTCATATATCTTTGATCAGCTGCTCTGTGTATACAGCTGTAGATATCAGTATCTATGTTTGCATTGCTCAGGAAAGGATTCTTATTACCAGTTCAGTGGGATTGTGTCTGGTTGTCCTGCTACCTAAGAGCCCTGCAGCATTAATACTAGTCAGCCAGTGGAGACTTTTTAGTTCATATACTGCCAGTTTATGTGCTAGGAGCTGAAGGCAGATGAATAGGACAGTTTTTTTATTTTGAAGCATTAAGAGTTGGCAGTGGTTATAAAAAAACAATCAGTGTTTGTGTTTTTTTTTTTTTTTAAAAGATGACCGGTAAGGGGATCTTAACCCTTGACTTGGTGTTGTCAGCACCACGCTCAGCCAGTGAGCAAACCGGCCATCCCTATATGGGATCCGAACCCGTGGCCTTGGTGTTATCAGCACCATGCAGCCCTCGGCGTTGCTCCTGCACCTCGCTCTCACCCAGTGAGCAAACCGGCCATCCCTATATGGGATCCGAACCCGTGGCCTTGGTGTTATCAGCACCACACTCTCCCGAGTGAGCCACAGGCCGGCCCAAAAACAATCAGTGTTTGAAACTCATTTACTTATTTGCTTTAGGGATCAGAATAGCTAGGTGAATAAATTCTGAGCATGTGTTAGTAGATGTACGGGTTAACAGCATTGATCTTGGAAGCAAAGAGCCTGGGATCATATCTTCACTTCTCTACTAACTAGTCATGTGGCCTTGGACAAGTAACTCAACCTCTATATACTCAGTCTTCTGTAAAGAGGGGATAATAATAATATTTACCTCATGAGGTTGTAATGGAAATTAAATGAATTATATGTGTAAGGTCTTTAGAATACAACCTGGCATATATTAAGCACACGATATATACTAGCAATTATTATTGTCTGGATTGGGGGATTGGCAAGTGGCACTAGTAGGATGGTAAGAAGAGAGCAGAGCCCAGAGGGAGACTTTATTTAGGGCATCTTAAAAACAAGTTTCTTCTTCTTTTTGCCTTCTCCCTTTCTCTCCCATACCTTTTCCCATACCATCCCTTCCACTTTTTATTTCCCTCTCCTTCCCAAACAGTTCAGTCCCAAAATCCATTAGGTAGGGCCAAGGAAGGCAGACATTGATTGGTTTGGGGTGGTCTAAAACTAGATGGTGGAGCTGGCTTCCCCATGGGTAGGTGCCCACCCATGGTGGTAGAGCTTAGCTGGGGTGAAGAGGGCAGGTACAGAGGCAGTGGCCCAGGGCAGGGTGTCAGAGCCTGAGCACCAGAACAGGGTGGGTGGGGGATGGGGAGTAGGTGGTGGGGTGAAGAGAGTGGGAGTGGGGGCACAAGGGTGGGGGATAGTGACAAAGATGGAAGACTATTTACAAATATGCAGAAATTAAACAACATACTCATCAATAATTAGTGGGTCAAAGAAGAAATCAAGAAAAAAATCAAAAGGTAAATTATAAAATATTTTGAGAGTAATAAAAATAAATAACATACCAAAACTTATAGGATGTAGCTAAAGCAATGCTTAGAGGGAAATTTATGGCTGTAAACACCTATGCAAAAAAAAAAAAAAAAAAAGGATGATCTCAAATGCATAACTTAAACTTCCATCTTAAGACACTGGGAATAGAAGAGGAAAGTAAACTTAAAACAAGCAGAAGAAAATAAATAATAAAGATTGGAGTAAAACTTAATAAAATAGAGAATATAAAGACAATGAAGAAAATGACATAAAAGCTGGTTCTTTGAATAAATGAAAAAAGTTGCTAAACCTTCAATTAGACTGACTAAGGAAAAAGAGAAAAGACTCAAATTACTAGAATCAGAAATGAAAAAGGGAACATTACTACTGACTTTACAGAAATAAAAAAAAAGATTATAAAGGGATGTTATGAACAATTGTATGCCAATGAATTAGGTAACATGGGTAAAATGAACAAATTTGTAGAATAACAAAACTGACTACCAAAACTGACTCAAGAAGAAATAGCAAATGTAAATGACCTTTAATGAGTTTAGAGATTGAATTAGCAATCAAAAACTTCCCACAAAGAAAAGCCCAGGTCCAGATGGCTTCACTATTGAATTCTACTAAATATTTAAAGAAGAATTAATATCAATTCTACACAAACTCTTCCAAAAAATATAAGGGGGGGGGGATACCCTTCCCAATTCATTTTATGAAACCAGTACTACCTATATACCAAAACTAGACAAGAAAACTACAGACCAATAACTGTTATGAATATGGATGCAAAAATCCTCAACAAAATATTAGCAAACTGAATCTAGAACATATAAAAGGAATTATACAACATGACCAGGTGGAATTTATTCCAGGAATGCAAGGTTAGTTTAATATCCAAATGTAATACATTATATTAATGGAATAAAACCCAAAACTACGTGATGATCTCAGTAGATGCAGAAAAAGTGTTTCACAAAATCTAATGTCCTTCAATGATAAAAACACTTGACAAACTAGAAGAGAACTTTCTTAACTTTATAAAGGACACATACAAAAACCCCACATTTAACATTATACTAAATAGCAAAAGACTATATGCCTAATTAATTGGCCTAATTTTAGTATTATTAATTGGCCTAATTTTCATATTATTGTGTCTCAGGGAATAGGGAAGCCCAAGGAGAGGGAGAGAATTTGGGGAATGACCAGTGGTAGAGCAGTCAGAACACACACACATTTATCTATTAAGTTCACTGTCTTATATGGGTGCAATTCCTGGGGCCATAAAACAATTACAATAATAACATCAAAGATCTCTGATTACAGATTATAACAGATATAATAGCAGTGAAAAAATTTGAAATATTGTTAGAATTACCAAAATATGACACAGAGACACAAAGTGAGCAAATACTGTTGGAAAAACTGTGTCAATAGCAATAGACTTGCTCAATGTAGGATGCCACAAACCTTCAAAAACACAATATCTTCAAAGTGCAATAAAGTGAAGCAGTATAAAACAAGGTGTGCCTATACATTAAAACTAGAAAAAATGTTGAAATGACAGAACATCTAAATAATTGGGAAAACATCCATGTTCATGGATCAGAAGGCTTAATATTGTTAAGATGGCCCTACTCCCCAAATTGATTTACAGATTTAACATGATCTCTATCAGGATACTACCTGACTTCTTTGTAGAAATGTATAAGCTGATTCTAAAATTCCTATGGGATTTCAAGGGATCCAGAAGAGCCTAAAGATTCTTGAAAAAAAAAAAAGAACAAAGGTGGAGGACTCACACTTCTTGATTTCAATATTTACTGCAAAGCAACAGTAATCAAGAAAGTGGAGTACTGGCTTAAAGATAGACATACAGATTAATGGAATAGAACTGAGAGTTCAGAAATGAACTCATGTGCCTATGATTAACCGATTTTCAGCAAGGGTGCCAAGACCATTCAAGGGGGAGAAAAAGAGTTTTTTCAACAAATGGTTCTGGGACAACTAGATAACCACGTGCAAAAGAATGAGGTTGGATCCTTACCTCACACCATATGCCAAAATTAACTCAGAAGGGATCAAAAACCTAAATGTAAGAGCTAAAATTACATAAGTCTTAGAAGAAAAAAAAAAGTAAATCATTATGAATTCAGATTTGGTAGAGTCCTTAGTTATAAAAAAATTGACAATTTGGACTGCATTAAAATTAAAAACTCTTGTGTTTCAAAGGACATCATCAAGAAAGTGAAAATACCACCACAAAATGGGAGAAAATATTTTCCAATCACATATCTGATAAGGGACTTGTGCTCAAACTACGCAAAGAAGTCTTAGAACTCAGTATTAAAAAGACAAGTAACAACTAAAAATGGGCAAAATCTCTGAATAGACATTTCTCCAAGGAAGATATACAAATAACCAATCATCCCATGAAAAGATGGTTGACATCGGGGAAATGCAAATTAAAAGTGCAATGAGATATTTCACACTCACTACAATGGCTAGCCTCAAAAAATCAGATAAAAAGTATTGAGGAGGATGTGGAGAAATTAGAAACTTTGTTCACTGCTGTTGAGAATGTAAAATGATGTGGCTACTTAGGAAAAGTCTGTAAGTTTTTCAATCAATTAAGCATAGAGCTACCATATGAACCAGCAATTCCACTCCTCGATATACACCCAAGAGAAATAAAAGCATATGTACACACAAAAACATGTACACAAACGTTTGTAGCAGCAGTGTTCATAATAATCAAAAGGTAAAAGCAACTTGAATATCTATCCACTGATGAATGGATAAACGAACTGTGGTATATCCATAAAATGGAATATTATTTGGCCATAAGAAATAATAAAATACTGATACATGCTACAACATGGATGAACCTTGAAAATATTATGCTAAGTGAAAAAGCCAGTTACAAAAGACCACATATATAATTGCATAATACATATACAAAATGTCTAGAGTAGGCAAACCCAGAAATTAATTTAGTCCTTGATTAGGGGTAGGGAAATGTGGAAAACAATGGGGAAGTGACAGCAAAAGGGCATGAGGTTTCTTTTTGAGTTGATAAAAATGTTCTAAAATTGACTGTTATGTTTGCACACATTTGTGAATATAACAAAAAACCATTGAACTGTACACTTTAAGTGCATATATTGTATGGCATGTAATGTATATATCATTAAAGGTGTTAAAAAAGAGGAAAATGGCAATTAAATGAAACACATGTTTTAGAACGGATCTTTTTGTAATAAATGACATGGTTGGGACAACTGGGGAAATTTTAATGAAGCCTATGAATTAAATGCTAGCAATGTATCAAAATAATTTCCTGATTTTGATCGTGTATTTCAGTTATATAGAATATCCTTGTTTGTAGAAATGCAGAGTAAAGTATTTATTGATGATGGGGCATCACTGTAGGTTATTTATTCTCAAATGTCCAGGAAAAAGTTTTTTTGCAAATTTTCTGTAAGTTTAAGATTGTTTCAAAATAAAATATATTTTGTAAAATACTCAATTTAATTTTAAAATATGAAGGTGGAGATAGAATGTTGGGTTCTCGGCAATCATAGGGAACAAGGAGGTTGGTTAACTGGATAGCCCGTGATGTAGCCTGCAGACAGTAGTGGGGTGTGTGTGTGTGTGAGGATACTGTCATTTAGCTACTTACTTTAGGCCTGACTAATTTATAAAAGATTTCTAATCGACATCAAAATTTGTATGGAATTTATACTCTAAAGCAATAACACTGATTTTGAGAGAGAAAAAGTATTTTCTATTTAATACAACAAATGAGAAATAATTGAAGAAATCATTTATTTGAAAAAGAATGCTTCTTTATTGGTAGTTATTTTTATAGCAAGGATTACTAATTAGTAGCCAATGGAAGGAGTCGGACAACTTTTGGAACATGCTGCTAAAAGCCGGTCAGCTCATCGTCCTTGCTTTTCTCAGTCTGGTAACCAGAGAGTATCAAATCCTGATTGCGCCCAGGAAGAGGTTCGAATACTTTCAAGTGAACATAACAATCATCGCCTACACGCACCTGGAAAATATGGGGGGAAAAAAAAAAGAAAAGAGAAAAAGATTCATTCACATGGATCTGTGCTGAGTGAAAGATCCGAAGTCCTATAAAAACTTCAATGACATGTCTTTCCGGAACAGCATTTCTAGTCCTAGCTCAGCATTCTTAGACTTTTTGCTTCCATAAACTCACCACCTTGTTTTATGAGAGAAAGGGCAGGCCAATGGCATGGATAGAAGCATAGGTCCTAGGTTTATTTTATTATATTTTATATTATAATCTGGACTCAAATGACAGTCCAGAGTTGCATTTTATTTCCAAAGATGTACAGAGCAAGAAAACAAGTGAAAGCCTATATTTTTGGTGATTTGGTTTTCTGACTCCCAAATTGGGACACTTTGTTTGCCACACAGTTTGATAAGGGAGGAGGAAACCAGAATTGCCATAGAAAACTTGGGAGGTATGGTTCCCATACCCACTAGAACCTACTTTATAAATGCCCACTGGTATGACTGATCAGAGCCCAGGGGCCAAACAGCCTCCTTTCTAAAGTAAAGCAGTCTTGCTAGGAAGTCCTTTGCATGAAGGCTGATGTGGTAGTTTGGGCATGAATCCTGGAAATTCATGGTAATAATTCTGACTTCGGCACTTGGCTGAAGGCAAAAAAAGTTTTGTCTTATAGTATTTATTTACAATATTAAATATTTTAATATAATTTTATTAAATAATGTAAATTTATAACAATAATAAAATAAATAATATTTATTGTGCTGGATGTCCCTTCCTACCCTAATTTTAACAAATGCCACTTATTAAATGTTTACTATGTCAGACACTCTCATGAGCATTTTATATACATGATTATATTTACTTATTATGGGCCTGAAAAAAAGGAGGAACAATGTCAATTTTACAGATATGAAAGCCAATTAAGAGATATTAAATAATTTTCCATAAATCTCTCAGCTGATGTGGCAGAGCCAAGTTCAAACACAGATCTGTTAGACTCCAACATCTATGTTATTTTCACCGCACAGTGTAATCTTTTAAAAGTACTTATTTTGTACGTGGAACAGGGACCTTTGCAAACATTATCAGAGGCAGGACAGCTGGGAATTAAGCATCAGACCACCTGGGTTCAAATTCTGCCACTTGGAAGGTATCATACGAAGCATCTTAACTGAGGACCAACAGAAGGAACAAATTATATGGTAGGAAAACAGAGAACATCACATAAAATGAGAAGTATAATATCTTTTAGTGCTAAAGTGGATGTTGAACTCTAACCTTAATATAGTAATTTGTCCCAGCTACTACTTGAGTTTTATACTCTACAGCTTCAAATTCTTGAAAAGTCTCATTTGTTTTTTCTTCAAGTTGTGGTTTAACCTTAAGAAGAGAAAAGAAGAAATAAATTATTAAAGCTACATACCATAAAGCTGGACACTATGTGATTTACAAATCTGGGAACCTCATGGTCCTTTGAAAAGTCCTCATAGATGGTAATAAGATCGGTGAGTTATTTTCAGTATTTCAATAGAAAACACCTATCTTTAATAAGATTATATGCATTAAAATGTCAAATTTTGTTGCTTTAAGCTGAGTTTACATCAAATCAGTGTGGTAATGCAATACAATAAGGTTTTGACTGGTCAAGCTCTAATAGTTATATATGTCTTTGATTTGTAAAGAACAGGAGAGTAATAACTACTAGTTATTTTTTTTAAAAATTATTTTAAGATAATTTTAGATATAAATTTGCAAAAATAATATACTGAATTCCCTTATATCAGTCACACAGTTTCCCCTAATGTTGCCATCTTACATAACCACAATATAATCATCAAAACCAGGAAATTAATATAGTATAATACTACTAAGTAGTTTATAAACCTTTTAGAATTTTGCCAATTGTCCCCAAAATGTCTCTTTTCTAATCCAGGATCCCACCCAGGATCTTACATTGCATTTAGTTGTTTTATCTCCTTAGACTTCTCCAACTGGGTTTAATTCCTGCGTCTGTCTTTGTCATTCATGACAAACAAGTGACCTTGACACCTTTGAAGAATATTGGCCCGTTAATTTGTAGAAGCCCATCAACTGGGTTGACCTTCTGTTATGTTAGTTTTACATATTTTTGTTAGGATAGCACAAAAGCGATGTTGTGCTCTTAGTGCATCCTACCGGGAGCTATATGTTTCATTACACAGAGTGGTGATGTTAATTTTGATTACTTAGGACGTCTGCCAGCTTTCTCCACTGTGAAGTTACTGTATTTCTCCTTTGTAATGAATAAGTGTCTTATGAGGAGACACTTTCAGACTATGCAGCTATTCTGTTTCTCATCATACTTTCAACCACTAATTTTAGCATCCATTGATGGTTCTTGCTTACAACAGCTATTACTGTGGTGTTTGCCAAGTGGTGAGTTTTGCATTTCTATCATTCCTTATAGATTTATTAATTGGAAGTCTACTGTAAGGAAGAGCTATGCCCTCTCTCCTATTTATTTATTCAATCATTTATTTACATTAATATGTTTCATGGATATTTCTTTTTCTATGGGTTATAATTCTATTTGTTTTGTTGCTCAAATTATCCTAGATTTGGCCACTGGGAGCCCCTTCAAGTGTGTGCCTATGTCCTTTCCACATGCCTCCATTATTTTATGAGCATTTCCTTAGTTTCCAACACTATAATATGTTTTAGGTTTATCTTGAAACTTCCCTGCCCATCCTCTGGAATCAATCATTTCTCTAAGAAGCCCTGGATCCTTTTATTGAGGAATGGTATTTAGGACACAGGATTTGGGCACTGTGTAGTCTCATTATTACTGGGTATCAATGCTCCTTGATCTACTCGGTAGGAAGAGCTGCAAAATATATGTATGTGTACTAGCACACACATGCACACACTTTTATCTGTGTGAGTATATGTGTTTGTATATGCACATATACACACATTCATATGTGTGTACAAATATATACATCATATATGCGTGTATACAGCAGTTCCCCCACTTTATCCATTGGTTTGCTTTCCATGGCTTCAGTTACCTGTGGTCAACTGCAGTGGAAAAATAGGTACATGTACAATAGATATTTTGAGAGACTGACCATATTCACATAACTTTTATTACAGTATTTGTTATAATTGCTCTATTTTATTGTTAGTTATTGTTAATCTCTTACTGTATCTAATTTATAAGTTAAACTTTATAACAGATATGTGTGTAGGAAAAAACATAGTATATATAGGTTTTGTAATATCTGCAGTTTCATGTATCCTCTGGGGGTTTTGGAACATATCCCCTGTGGATAAGAGTGACTACTATATATACGTATCCCTCTGATTAAAGTCTGACAACATAGAATTCACTGAGTTTTGCGCCTTTTCTTATTTGTAACTCCTTTCTCAAACACTGAGGAAGAAGCCTGGCCCTCATGATTCACAATATATTTTCTTATTTGTTCAGTTCTAGTATATACATAAAATAGTTTCAGAATTGCTAACTTATACGCCTGTGAAAAATACATTACCAACTAGAGTGCAGAATTTGTAGAGTTCTTATAAAGACCCTATGATTGCCTCGAGCCCACCCAGATAATCCAAGATAACTCTTCATCCGAAGATCCTTCACTGAATCACAGCTGTGAAGTCCCTTTTGCCATGTAAGGTAACACAGCCACAGTTCCAGGGATTCAGATGTGGACATCTTTGGAGGGCCATCATTCTGTCTACCACAGGGGTATAGATGCTTAGATGCCAGCATTCCTGAACCAAGCAAGAAAAAGGAACTAGACTGTCCCAGATTCAATATGTAAACTTTTATTGAATCTACCAGTTTTCAGCATTGGTTCTTCATTCCTACTCTTAACTGTGCCTGAGATGCCAGAGTCTGCTATGGTCTCTCACACTCAGTTTCTGCTAAGAATAAAGCTCCAGTCTTCTCCCAGGGTGGAGGATAGTGTGGGCAGAAGTAATTGATAGAACTAACAGATCCTCACACAGATCTCCCTTCTGTCTTCCTGGTTTTAGCCCCGTGCTGCACTTCTGTCTTCAAAGTTTCTGGTGTTGCTAATGCCTGAGCCATTTTGAAGTCCTGCAGTATGAATCTGCTTGCTTCTGGCTTAGACTTTCTCCTCTACAGGCTTACGTTCTGTCTAGACTGCTCAGTCATTTTCCATTGTCCATCTGTTTCCCATCTTCCAAAATTTCGTTGATATCTCTGAGGTGGTGTTTGCCCATATCCTGTTATTCTTATATTTGTGGATTTGTGTCCTTTCCCCCCCAATTCTTTCCTATCCCTTAGAGGGAAAAGGAATTACTCTGTGTGTTCAATACACATTGTCTATTGAGAAATTGCCTCTGTGCCCTTCGCTAAAGCATTTCATGAGCATGCAGTTCAATCAGGCCTCTAGTACACCTCAGGTTCTCCTGAGGTCATCTGTTCCTTCCCATCAGTGGGCAGACCTTTTGAATCATTTTTTATTGGTGCCTTAGTTTCGGTGCCAGAAGTGTTTTCAAAGATGTAGACATTTGCAAATCTGAGTTCTCAGGTGACTTTTTTTTTGTGACCGGTAAGGGGATCGCAACCCTTGGCTTGGTGTCGCCTGCACCGCGCTCAGCCAGTGAGCGCACCGGCCACCCCTATATAGGATCCGAACCGTGGCGGGAGCGCCGCTGCGCTCCCAGCGCCGCACTCTCCCGAGTGAGCCATGGGGTTGGCCCCTCAGGTGACTTTTTAGGCAACCAAACACTCTATGGACTACCACCCACCCATTTCTCCTGTAACCTTCAGAATAGATGGGAAGAATGTGATTGCTTTGGTTGAGATGGAAAATGAAGCTCCAAAGTGGAGAAAGGAAAAAGACAAATAGAAAAAAACCAGCAGTGGGAAGAAGTAGGGTGCAGGAGAGAGGGAAAGTGGGCAAGGGCGCCGAGAGAAGCTGAGTAAGGAAAGGGGTCACTGTCTCAGGCTACGCCTGTGCTAACCCTTTTGAACTGCCTGTGAAGTTGGGAGCCAAGATGGAAAGAGTTAATCTCTATACTAACCCTAAAAATATGAATGTAAATCCCATCTTACAAATAAGGAAACTGAGGCCATGAGGAGAGCATGACTGCTTAAGGTTGACAAATTATTAATCATAATTATTTTAAAGTCCTTGCCTGATAATTTAAGTATTTGATTTGTGTTTCTTCTGGTTTTCAGTCTTTTGGTTTTTTTTTTTTTTTTTTTTTAGCATGTACCGTAAGTTTTCATTTCTATCTGTTCTAGAAATAGATCCAAATCTTTAACCTTTCCATTGTATCTGTGCAGTTCACAAGTCCAGAATTTTCCATGAGAGAGTTGATTTCAAATTGTCTGGTTTGTTTCCTTCAGTGCCCTGGCACCTGTCACACTGTACCTTGATTTCTGGTTAACTGTACTTGTAATATGTAACCCCCTGTTCCCTTCCCAGTAAAACAGATTTGCATTGTTAAACATTGGATTCTATGGACCTGGATGATGAGATTTGAGCTGGGGAGCAGGGAAAGGGGCAGAACTGGGAAGCTTGTCAGTGAAACCTGAAGTTCCAGAAGGGAGCTCGTTGCTGAAAGACCCCCCAGGATGGGCACTAGGAGGCTGAAGGCCACCTGGGAAGGGTTATTGGGAACCTAGTGGTGAACAGACAGGCTTTGCACTGAACACAGTTAGTGTTCATCCTCCTCAGCCTGCCCTGCATGGTGGTGGCTAAGTTGCTGGAGGGAACAGTGTGGGGTTGTTGCTTGGTCCTCAGCCAGGGGCAGGAGGCTACCAGGGTAAATTCAAGCTTCTTTTTTTTTTGGCTGGCTCATGCAGGGATCCGAACCCTTGACTTTGATATTATAACACCACGCTCGAACCAACTGACAAGCTTTTCTTATTGCTGTAGAGCACAAATCTTGGTGACTTGTTAGTTCTCTGGGACCTGAGGATTTGTACTACATGGCATCCAACATTCAGGTGTTTCCCCTAGTCTGAGGTCATCCTACAGAAACATTTGGGCTGTGCATAATTTAGGAGAGAATGGATTTAAAGATAATGTTGACAAAGTGGATAGGCTATATTTGGGAAATTTTACAGCTTGAGGAAGGAGAGATTGGGTAGTAGTATGAAAGGACAGTAGGGCTGCCAAGACATGACTTGTGGACATTTGTCACCTATGTTGTTGTTTTTTCCATATCAGCCATATGAAGGAAGGAGGAATGCCGTGAGCCATCCTGCTATAGGGAATGGCATGGGAGCCTGAGTGATACCCCTTGTTCTGTAGGCTACAAGGGGATCCCATGTGTGTGGCATGGCTCCGTGGAATTTCTTGTTTGTTCACCTTTGGTTGCTTGACAAGGCTTCCCAGAATTAAACAGCCTAACCTTTTGGCTTAGTATGGCTTTGGGAAATTCCCTGCAGTTTCTCAAAGGACATGTTAAAATACCTCAAAATTAACTGGTTTATTTAAAGGGAATTGTCAGTACTAGAGGTGTTTTTGATGCATGTACCCGGTATGGGTTGGCTCCATTTAATTTTGTCATTAATCTTCCTTGTTAGTGATGTGTGCATGGACCCACTGTGGCTGTAGTCATGCTCTTGTATGTGTGGAATGAAGTTATTATGTTGGATTTCTATCCACATTCCCACAGAGAGATGGTGGGTCTGGGTGCAGTAATGTTTATAACTAATTGATCATCAACCAGTTACAGATTTCTTTGTTTCTCCCCACTCCCACAGTTTCACTTGATTTAACAAGAACATGTACTTTCTTTAGTAATAGTAAGAATGATATAGTGCGTTTTTATTAGTTTGAGTAGAATCATTTAACTTTTCACTTTGTCCCCTGTGCTGTTCCCAGAGTTGATAGGCATGGAAATAAAAGGTATAAACATTGTGATTTTGATTATAAATTAAAATGATCAATATAGAGTATAAGCAATATTAAATTGTTAACCAGACTAATCAATGTTATTAAAAGCAAGTATAGGGCCGACCCCATGGCTCACTCGGGAGAGGGCGGCACTGGGAGCACAGCGATGCTCCCACCGCAGGTTCGGATCCTGTATAGGGATGGCTGGTGTGCTCACTGGCTGAGCGAGGTGTGGGCGACACCAAGCCAAGGGTTGCGATCCCCTTATTGGTCCCCCCCCCCCAAAAAAAGCAAGTTTAGTAAGTATAAGTAAGATTTAAAAAGGGTTAAATTGTAAAGTCTGATGCTCTTTAAAGCCAAGCATGCTGCTATTGTGTAGTTTCCTGGCCACAAGCCACAGGCTTTGGGGTGAACTATTGATGCATGAGTAGGTGTTCTCGTCACAACATGAGTGCATTGGAACGTTTTGACCTTTCTTTTTCAATAGAAACAAAATAAAAAATGTTTTGATTAAAAGATAAATCAATGTGTAAAAGATTAGGTAAAAATATATAAATAAAGCAAGATTCATGTGGTTGTTGTCCACACTTGCACTAGACCTCTGTGGTCCGTCTCTTTCTTTCCTCGCCGATGCCACACCACCTATTCAGGTCCAATGAATCCTGCGGAGCTGGTCTCCAGCAGAGGAAGTGGGACAAGCATCCAGGATGCAAGAAGTGAAGTCTCCTGGCATAAGAGAGGAAGAGCTGGTGAAGAAAAGAGGACAGAGTCTAAGAGTGGAGGGAGAAATGAGATCCAGCAGGGGACAAGGTAAATTGGGGCATTTTCTCACAGGATGTCTGCAATCTTCTAAGAAGAGTAGGAACTGAGACACCCTGCTGGAGGGACCATGGAGGGTGGGAGGGATGGAGAAACTGAGGGGAGAGGAGGTACAGATTCACCTCTGTGTGATTTCTAGAAGAGGACCAACAAATATGACTGAAAAGCTGTGCTGGTAGTCTGAGGGTCCTGTTGTGGTTGTTTGGCATGAATTTGTAGATTTGTAATGGGTGAGTTTTCTGTCGTTCTGCATCTTCCTTGAGCAAAGTTCTCTGATTCTGGAGCAGTAGCTGAGGAGGAAGTGGTGGCAGTGGGAGTGATCTCTAACTGAGGACTGGAATGCCAGGAGCTCACGGGATCATGGAAACCAGGGGTGGAGGAGTGTATGAAACCACCTATCGTGAGGTCTGGGCTGGGTGAGTGACTGAGTGGACCAGGTGTGTTCTGATGAGGATGGGAGGGTAAGCACCTGGAGGGTTCTGGTGTGGCTGAATGGCAAGTACTTTGGGTGTGGGGCAGTAGGAAAGGTGACTGATGAGGAGGCTGCGGTCAGAGAGGGGAACAAAAATCTGTGGATGGGGGTGAGTGAGAGGCATGACATGCTAAACTCCAGGGTGTGCCCAGGATGGCATGCAGATGGTGTTTGCGTGGTGTCCTGGTTAACAAAACATTCTGTGTGTTTGCCAGGAGTGGTATTCAGCAATTAGGTTTATGACGTGTGTGTGTGTGTGTGTGTGTGTGTGTGTGTGTGTGGTGTGTATGTGTGATAGCCCTTATTTCTAAAAATAATTACTAAAATAACATTATTTCCCACAGACAGACATACTCAGAATTCTCATCCAATGGTTATTTACATATGACATATGATAATGGATCAGCGATAAGAGCTTTCACTGTTGGGGTCATCCATTTATATGTCATTACACACATTTTGGCTTTTCATGGATGGGGCCACATTTGGCTTTTTATATCTTCGTGTCGCATACCTCCAATCTATTTTGTAAATTTCCCTGAGGGCAGGGACAATTTTATGTCTCCCCTCTCCCCACAGCAATTCATGTAGTACTGTCTACAGAGTCAATATTTTTGAAAGGAAAACATCACGACAACTCGTCTCCCCAAATAGGAAAGATGCATATAGCAATGGCCCTCAGCTAATATAGAGAATCTCAGAAGAGGACTCTTCTTCCAAGTGTACTCTAGACCCAAAAGTATCTTTAGCATCCTGTAGTACATGATACCACATAATCCATTCAGTCTCTGTTATATTCAGAATGGGGAATCTTTCCTTCTGCCTTCAAAAATATTCCCAGTCTCTCAATCCCAAACCCTTTGCCTTTCTTTTCTTTCTGACCTCATTCAACCTCCCTCTTTCACTTTGCTGTCAAAGTCCTTGAACATGCAGTTATCATTTTTCTTTGACACTTTTCCCTTTCTAGGCGATGACCTTCCCTCTCCTTCTTTCCCTCCCTCTCTAATGGGGTCTTCCTTTGGTTGGCATTCCACTAAGAAGCTCTCTGGAAAGGACAGGGAAAGCTGATACACTCTTCAGTTCCTTGAAGAATACTTGCATCTTAACAGGTGATTTTTAAAAATAGAAATACATTCAAAAATCAAAGGAATAAAACTACAGAGTAAATAGCAGTTAATACAAAGTAAATGAAGGTCTTCCCTGGAACCCCCCATATCATACTAGGTATGTGATGACCAACGCTGACCCATTTGCCTAGCCCCGCATGGGGACCTAACTAATTCGACAATCTTGGAAAAAGAGTTGACCCAATTTTCTCACCTATAAAGTGATTATAATAATATCTGACTCTTGGGATTGTTTGTAGGGGAATAAATGACACAATTATTGTGAAAGTGCTTTCTAAACTATAAAGATTTTACTGATTATTCCTTTACCTTCCTTAGGGATTGTCCCCTAAGGCTGTCTCTTGAAAGGCAGGGCAGATAAGTGATAATTGGGAGTGTAACACCTGAGGAGCTAAACTACTACACAGTAATTATTCACCTGAAAGTAAGGAGGTTTAACAACCAATCTCTAATGTCCTTTCTGGTCCAAAACCTATTGATAAAAACAAAAACATCTGCTCTGACCAGGTCAGCTAAATTATAGTGCCTTATCTGGGGTAAGTCAGTAATCGTGTCCACCAGTCCTGGGGAATGTTATCGTAAGATCATTTTTACTTAGAGGCAGATGTAATGGCACCAGAAGGTTGTAAAAGAGCCTATAATACTTATCGTAAAGCTTTCCCTAGATCCCTGCATGTAGAGTGTAACCTAGTAACAATCTCAAATCTACACATTATGTGCAACCAACAGAACTGATGAAGTGATTAGGCTGAGCTGTCTTCTCTCCCTCCTTCGATTCTTCCCCCTTCTAGTGACCATAAAATGCTAAGCTCTGCGGGCCTTCTCTGGGGTGTATTTCTCAGGGTGACCTGACCTATGTGTTTCCCCAGCTGCAACAGTCATACTGGCTAAGTAAATCCTATGCTTCATATGTTCTGCTTCACTCTCATTGTACCTCTCTGACAAAGTTGGAGCTCGAGGTAAGCAGGAGAAACACTTTCAAATCAGTGTTATAATTTAAGATGTGGCTCGCAGATAGGTATTATTAACAATGCAAAGCCTTCTGGTAGCTTCTTATTAAAAAAAAAATTATTCCTGCTAACCAGGTGAAAAGCTTTTAAAAAAATCATTACAATTTTCTGTACCCTCTATATTTCAAATCTCAATTGTTCCCTATCCTTCAACAGCTCCGACCCCTGGAGAGTCTCAGGGGGATTTTTCAGGGTCCGGGATAATTTCAGGCAAAAATCTGAAATAAACAATTGTGATGCTCCACCTATGCATGTTACTTTTTCATTTTCAAGTCATTTGCATGCACATTATCTCACTTAGTCTTTACAGCTCTGACACTGGTGGCGTAAGAGGTGTTATCTTCATTTTACAAATGAAATTGAGAACTTTTATTTTGGCACCCTGATTTTAAAACCTCATCTCCCATAGGCCCGGAGGATATCATACATCTCTGGTCCTGTAGGCAACCGAGATCATGGATGGCAACAGCAGCAGCTCCAGGGAACCTGGTAGAAATGCAGCACTGTAGGCCCACCCAGGGCTCCCGGATCAGAATTTGCATTTATCAGGTGATTCATATGCACATTCAAGTTTGAGAATACTGATTTGATACAAGGATTCAAATGAAGGTATCAATGACTTAATATTATTTTCTCCAAGAAAAAAAGCTCCGAAGTATTTTTTAAGAAAACAAAAACAAACTCTCAAAAGGGAAGTATTTAGCTCCAAAGAATAAGTGGTAGAATTCCAGGCATCTGGCCCCATGGAGAGCTTTCCAGTCCCTGAATGTAGAGGACCCTATCTTTTGCACTCACACAAAAAGCCGATCTTGTTTGCCAGATAGTGTCATAGAACGACATTTCAGAGAGAAAAAACAAGAAAGAATGGCACAAGAAAATAGGACAACAAATTCCAAACCTAAATAGTAAGTTGTATGTATTTTTCTTTCATAAAATATGCAACATAATACCTTTTTATTATATAGGCGATAGCTAATCACACAACACTTAGAAAAATGTATCAAACATTTTTGATAAACAATAGTTTTAGTTTTGCCATAATCCATTTGGCTGCCTAAAACATTTCAGAATCACCACAATGTCACTTCTCTTCTCTTCTCTACTAGTATAATCACCCTCTAACTACTAAAAACTAAAACACTGTCTATTTAATCAAATTTCTAAAACATTTCAGAATCACCACAATGTCACTTCTCTTCTCTTCTCTACTAGTATAATCACCCACTAACTACTAAAAACTAAAACACTGTCTATTTAATCAAATTTCTAGGAAGTTTGTAAGTGTAAGTTTATAATATTGTTCTTCATTCAACCCATTAAAAAAAATCTCCCTGCAATGCATTTGAAGTCTAGCTTGTTAAACTGTTAACAACCTTACACTTTATAGCATGTTGGCATCACTTGGTGAGATCAGAAAAGTTTCATCAGAAACTGAATTAGCAATGCTAAAATCATACGTTGTAAGAGCTTTAGAGATGATCCTACATCCTATATTCATTAACAAATGGGAAAACTGAGGCTCAGAGAAGGGGTGTAACTTGCTCAAGGGCACTCTCATAATGTTGGGATTATTCAAGGTTTCACCTGAAAAGACTAGTATTCCATTTTTAGTTATAAGAAAGCCTGAACAAAACCACAGATTTCCCACTGTTCTGGTTTCCATGTTCACCCACACCCTCACCACAGGGCCAACCTATGAATCAAGGTTTTGGATCAAACTTTTTCCTGGAATATATCAACTTGCCTTATCAGCAATCTTCTGAATTTCTGGAGTGGCAGGTTTGGCATCAGTTAAGCCTCCAGGCATCATCCTGGCCAGCTGATTCTTTGCTGGGGAGGTAGCTGGAACCTGGAACTGAAGTAATCAGGTTAGTGTGGAGACTTGGGTTTTTAAGAGGTGTTCACAAGCTCCGCCTATGGAATGTTTTACTTTTCACAAATAGCAGAGAGGCACAGGGAAAATGAGCATGCCTCGAGGCAAGTCTTGCTTCCTCAACAGAATATGCTAAGTAGAATCTGGAAGAATAAGGGTCTGGGGGCTGAACAAATGGGTGTGCACAGGAGTCACTCTATAACATGCACCAGATGCCCCTGCACGCTCTTTGACAATGGTTCCGTCCTATTGCGTCATCAGAAGTATGAAATCTGAAGCCACAATCAGAATTTCCAGATGTTTTAACACCTCTAACACAAAGTTTTGTTTTTCTACTTATTTATAACATCAAGGCTAATTGTTTAAAATTTACTTGACTTTGTAAATAAAGTAAAAAGATCTGTCTGGAGGACCTTGGCTAAATATGTATACTTTTATTTAAATTTCTAGAAATGCTTAAAATACAGAAAAACACAAAGAATAAATAACAAACATCTATATTCCTATCAGAATTAAAACTTGTAATAATTTGTCGTATTTGCTTCCAGGTTTTTTTTGTAGTTTTTCAGAAAGAAAATATTACAGGTATAGAGGAAGCCACCCAACCCACCCCAACCTTGCCCTCCACAGAGGTGAATTGTTGGTTCCTCGCCACCGGGGACCAACAACACAGGGCGGGAAGGGACCCCGAACCAGCCGGCGGTAACCTCTTGTGGGGCTGAGCGGGATGATGAGTGTCGCAGGCCCGATCCCCTCTGCGCTTCGGCCCCGGGGACAAAGAAAGAACACCGAGCCAGGAGAGCGGTCAAAGCCGGAACTCTGTTTATTACAGCAAGCAGGGGTTTTTATAAGGTACCAGGGGCGGGGGAGCTCTTATCCAATAGGGAGTTGACACACTGCTACCCGGGAGGAGGAGTGAGGACAGGGCAGGTGGGAAAAAAGTGCAGAGTCACCGTACCCCGGAAGTTAGTTCTTTTAAGTTTTGAGTTCTCCGCTTAGGTTTCGGTTTCCCAGAATCAGCCCGAAGCAAGTTTAAAATGGCTGAGGTACTTTCCCAAAATGGCTGGCGGCCCGGGCGTAGCCCAACAGTGAATTACGTTGTGAATTTGGTATCCTTAAAATCTTACTTAAATTGTATGCTAAACATGTATTCTATGTTATGCTCTTTTTCTCCTCAACATGTTTTTGAGTGTTTCCATGTTGATCCACAGATAGATCAATCCAATTCATTTCCTTTAACTGCTCTAAGCTGTTCTGTGTTAGATCGATTCTAGGCCATCCTTACTGATATCATCCTTACTGATATTGCTAGTGACAGGATAAGCAGCAAGCGTTCTGTTCTCTTTCTGGGGTCTATGCCCTGTTACTCTCAGCTCCTCCCTCTTGATTCTCAATAATTTCTTTTAGGAGTAAAAACTGTCCCCAAGCAAATATTGCTTTTGTCTTTGTATTCCTACTATAAAAATTCTGATTCTTCTCAAGATAGTCCATCTGCATTCCTGATTGACAGGAGAAGAGTCACACATAAGAAAGTGCAGGAAAGAAAAGCACAAGTGATATCTGTGTTAATTATTTAATTAAACAATCGATTACACATTTATCTTTAAAGTACCTTTAAGATTGCCCTTTGAATTATTTTAAATAGAATTACTCAGGCTATCTCTTTGGAGCTAGACATCCTTGTATGTTTCTTATCTCTTGTCTGTGAGCTCATCTGTTGCAGGAGTTACCTTTTATGGGAGTTTTCTTTTTGTTGGGCTGGATTGTGGGGCTTCCCTATGGGGTGGTTGTCTCTATGGGGACCTATAAGGTGCACAGGCCTCAAAGCAACTCTTATTTTACTGTTGGCCTAGAGCTCCTGAACCATGAAGATACTGAGAATTTGGGCTTGCCTCCAGCCCTTGGTATAGGCCTGGGGCTCTGGACTTTCCCAGCTGCCTGTGCTTCCACCCATTGCCAGGGATTCCCACTCCTAGGTATTTAGCCAAGAGAAATGAAAACATATGTCCATACAAACACTTGTATACAAACGTTCATAGCTGCGTTATTCATAATAGCTCAAAACTGAAAACTCAAATGTCCATCAACTGGTGAATGGCAAAAAATAAAAAATTGTGATATATCTGTTGGGCTGGCGGGATTGGGAGGACAGGAAGTAGGCAAGAAAGTAGCCAGGGAGCCTCCATCTTGTTAACTCCACCCCCCCCTCCCTGGAAGGCGGAACCGGAAACTGAACCCTGCTCAATTCCTTACCATATATGGGCAAAAACCCAGCAGCAGCCCTCCCCTATAAACATCTGCTTGTATCCACCCTGGGCGGGACTTCCCCGGCCTCACTCCCTTGCTGGCTACGAACCTTGCCCAAGAGCCTTCCATTAAAGCTTGCCTCGAACCCTTTGCCTGGCTCCTCTTGTTACTTAGCACCACCGATTTGAACAGGACAAAATCCATAGTACAGATCACTATACAACAATAAAAAGAAACAAAATAGCAATACATTCGATAACATAGGTGAAACAAAAACAAATCAAAGTGAAAAGGAGTCAAGTGAAAAAAGTCAAACACTGAAGACTATGGACTACATCATTCTATTTACGTCAAACTCGAGAAGCAGCAGAATTACAGTGACAAAAAGATCAGAGGTTGCTTGAGGCTGAGGGTGAGGGAAGAAACGGACTGCTAAGGGGCACAAGGGAATGTCTTAGGGGATGGAACTGTTCCATATCTGGATTGTGGTAGTGGTTCCACAACTATATACAATTACCAAAATTCATCAAATTGTGCACTTAAAATGGGTAGACTCTATTGTATGAAAGTTACACCCAGCAAAGCTAGAAAAAAAAAGCACTACCTTTTGAACACCTTTTTAATTTGTTTTCCTGCAGCTGCTGGTAAGGGGATCCGAACCCTTGACCTTGGTGTTATAACACCACAGTCTAAGTGACTGAGCTAACTGGCCAGCACGGAACACTTTTTTTTTCAATTTATCAATTTTATTTTTTAAGTTTATTTATTAATATATATTTTTTACATTCTAAGAGGTTGTTGTGGAACAGTTGGGGGGGAGGGGGGGAGAAGAGGGAAGGAAATAGGGTGGGAGAAGGAGGAAGGAGGAGGGGCATGGTTGAGGCCTGTGGCACCCCCCTCATTCCTGCAGGGGAAACCAGGGGGCTTCTAGCGGTGGCTTGGTCATTGCTGAGTTGGGTGCAGATGTCAGGGGGGTGTGGCTGAAGCCCTCAGTTCCCCCGACTGTCCCGGCCTGGGAGCCCAGGGTGCTTCCTGCAGTGGCTTGGTGCTTGTTGCTGGCCTTGTTTTGGGTGTTGGGCATGTCCTAGGCCCCTGGCCCTGCCCCCGTCCCTGGGTTGGGAGCCCAGGGGGCTTCTGCTCCTTCTAGGTTTTATAGGTGTTCTGTGGCGATGTGAGACCTTTATGGCCTGGGAGCCCAGGGTGCTTCCTGCAGTGGCTTGGTGCTTGTTGCTGGCCTTGTTTTGGGTGTTGGGCATGTCCTAGGCCCCTGGCCCTGCCCCCGTCCCTGGGTTGGGAGCCCAGGGGGCTTCTGCTCCTTCTAGGTTTTATAGGTGTTTTGTGGTGATGTGAGACTTTTATTAGTTCATATCAAACTTTGTCTCTGGTCTGTGGGTATTTTGTTTTTTCTTTCAGTTCTGTGCTGGATTATTTGCTGTTCCCACCACTTAAACTAATTTGTTGTCCTTTGCTTACTTGTAAAATGGAGGAACTTTCTGTGGGGACCAGCACTTGAGGTATGTGGCTGAACAAAATTGCTGCTTTGCTGCTGATTTCCTGGGGAAGACTTTTTGTGCAGCTCAGGTTTTAATTGTTGACCTTATATGTACTTATGGGTCTTGTGAGATCTGGTACACTGGGGTTGTGGAGAAACTCTGGCCTGGGCCTGAGTCTTTTCAGCAAACTGCTCCCCATGAAGTTCTATGTTCCTGACCAGTCTCCACTGAGTGGGCCTGTGCTGATTGGGGGGCAGATCGGCTGTCCTTGCTGTGTCCCAGTGTTCCGGTAGGCCCCTCTCCCCCAACTGCCCATGCCCCAAACACTTCCCCTGGGACGGGCCATGTGCTGGTCCCTTGTGATGACTCACTGGCCTCTGACTGGTTCCTTTTTTCAGTTGTCGTGGCCCCTCACTCCTATGTGAGTCCATGGGAATCCTGTTCGTGGTCTTGCTGGCCTGGGGGTCACCAAGGCCCTCTTCTCTCCTGCAGCCTCCAAGCAACTTCATACGAAAGGCACAGCTGTGGCTTTTGCCAGCTCTTGCTCCATGTGCTCACCAGCTCCAGCCTTGAAGGAGCCGGGATTTGAAATGGTGGGAGGGATCCTTTCTTTCTCTCATCGTGGCTTTTCCCGCCTTCATGAACTCTGTAGTTATCTCTTCCTCTTCCCCTGAGCTCTAGCGGCCCCAGCTTGGCTGTTGTTGATTTTTAATTGTTGTAAATTGGTTGCTTTGTGGGAGAGAGTGATGCTGGGGACCGTCTATTCTGCAATCTCGACCAGAAGTTTCAATTTACCAATTTTAAACTGGGGTCAGAAAGACATTGAGAAGTTCATAATGATAAATGTAACTTCAACTACTTTGGCATGCTTGAGCTGTGATTAATTATGGAAGACAGTGGGAGCACAAAGTACAACCTTATCCAATATGACAGGCATCTTTAGTTTATCTCACAGAGCAATGGCCGGCAGTCCTGAACACCTTCTTTATGTGTCTCTTGGTCTTGCTTTTTATACTGCTTCCTCTAATGTTTTTCATTACAGTCTTCACCACCACTGCGTCAACATATTGTCTTAAAAATGGTTGTGAAGGCCCCATTTGAAGTGCTGAAGGCAGGAGGTAAGGTTTATTGAGGATGGGTCATGGGAAACAGGTGAAAGATTTTCACATTTTAGTTGTTATAGGTAATAGAGGTCACTGAAAATGTTGAGCTGTACAGAAACCGATTCTATGGATTTAGGGATTGCTGAAGACAAAACTGTGAGGCTGTCAGGTTTCAGTCCCTCCCTTAATCCCCTGAGGATTTACTGTGCTCATCTGCTTTCTCCATCTCCTCTATTAAAATTGACTCAGGATAGAATCTGAAAATATTTCACAAAATGGTACAAATGAAAAATCTCATGAATATTTACATTTTGACTGCAGTAAGTGCTTTGAGATGAAGAATTATAATAGGGAAATTTTATGCATGAGGTGAGCAAATACATTTTAGAAACTAAGGTTGTTTATAGCATCTGTGAATCACCAGTAAGGTGATCACCTCACCTTTGCGTATGCAAAGCTGGTGTTTCCTCAATTCAAAAACTTATTCTGACTTTGTTAAACCAGAAGTGTCTATTCTGTCTACCTGTATACTTCTCCAGGGACCTGCCTTTATCCATTTCAACAGTCTAAAGTTGGGAAGGGTGACAATTCAGAAGTTGCTGTACAAGGGAGGAGGTAGTTTTATAGCAGGAAAAACAATGTTGGATTAAATAATTCTAGAGAAGAGTTGAAAACAAAAATGTATCTACCTGTCCCCAAGTATTTGTACTTACTTTTCCTGTAGATTATAGACTACCTAAATACAGAGTTTAGAGACGGTAAATGTCTGCATTAAATCTTCTTGATGATTATCCTTAATTGAGCTGATAGTTATTTTTTTAAAAAGTATAATGTACACATGAATTTATATTTTTAAAGCCAACTACATCCTAATTATTGGCATTCTGTCCACTGTAGTTTCCTGGACATCCCTGACTTCTCTGGCCATGAAAAATTCCTGAAACTGCAAGAAAAACTTTTCTATTGCCAAAAATAACAAAAATTCTAGCCATGCCAAGGCATAGTAAAAAGAAATTCGGGTCACAGAGGGCTTTTTCTTTCATTGGGAGTGGTTGCCAATAATGGGCAAGGATTGATATCCCCAAGGAGATCCCCCAAATAAAAAATTCTTATCCCCAAAAGCTTAAGAGTTCTTAACCTCTGTGAATTAGATGTTAATACCTGGCAGTCAGTTAGGGATGGAGATTCGTTAGGGGAAAGAAAGGCTAAGACTGAGATGTAAGGGAGCTGTTTAACTCAAATCTGTGTCTGTGGTCTTGGACTTGGCTAATTTCAATGAGGCTTATAAAGAGATGTGTTAAGACTGAAGATGGGACTAAACTGTGCCTGCCCCAGTGTACCCCTCTGGGTGCCAGGACAGTAAGGGTGAGGGGTGGGAGCATAGTTTGCAGGGTTATAGAAATAACAAGGTATCAAACATATTTCCAGAGTAAATTTTTCAGCAACCCACAGCTTTTCTCATTTCAAAGTTAGTGTAAGAGCAATAGTTTTCCTCCTTCTCCACAGGACAAAGGGAACAGTGGTCTCAGCAACTCCAGTGGCTTTTGGGCACTCCCAGAACAATGTAGAGAAACTTACATGAGGTCAGGGGTCATTCAGACCTTTGCTCTGTAGCCTGGTCTGTAAGTTCAGTTGTGTTTTTGCCCCCTGAGAAGAGAAGGAAGGTATTTTAGGGATCTACTCACTCTGGATACTCATCAAATGACCCGGCAATACTGGAATTGGCTCAATTTTTATGACTAATCATAAAAGCCAGGGTGGAGTAATATTATGCAATCAATGTTGCTGTACTCGTTCCTAGGGAGAAAATTCTGTCCCTGCCAGAAACACACACTGGAATCATAGGCGTCTCCCAGCATGACTTTTGTGTCAGCTTACACCCTAGGAAAAATGAGCCCAAAGACTCATGTATAAACATAAGGCCATGCTCTCAAACGTTTCTTGATAAATGTCAGGTTATGAGTTTGGCTTTGACATGGATTAATTATCTTGCTACGTTCAACTTAGTGGTGCTCTGGTACACCCGAATCACCTGGGATGCTTGTTCAATCCAGATTCCTGAGCCCCATCCTAGATTTACTGAATTACAATCTCTTGGGGCCGGCCCTAGAATCTGCATTACAAAAAGCTCCTTAGGTGATTCTTTTTTTTTTTTTTTTTTTTTCCTTTTTGTCTTTTTTCGTGTCCGGCAATGGGATCGCAACCCTCGGTGTTGCTCCCACGCCTCGCTCAGCCAGTGAGCGGGAACCGGTCTGTATGTGGGATCCGAACCCTCGGCGGGAGCGCCTGCCGCACTTCCCAAGCCGTGCACTGTAGCAGTGTGCCACCGGGCCAGCCCCCTTAGGTGATTCTTATGTGCATCAAATTTAGAAGCCTACTAATTTATAATGTTGGTGACCTAAGTTTACAGTAGTAGGGAGGTGAAAAGATGGAAGCCATTTTTACAAAGAGAAAACACATGCACAGTGTACGGAAAGAGCTAAAGCAGATGTTGGCATCATGCTCTCTTCATACTGAGATAGATGCAAGTCGATTCTGGGTTCATGTTGCAGTACATCAGGTATATACTACACGTGGGCATGTAAGGTTCCAGTCCTAAAAAGCGTTTGTCTCAGCCCAAGGCCTGCACCCCCAGTCCTAGCTGAGGATTCTGTGCTGAGGCAGGTGGAGCTCTTTAACCAGCAGGGGACAGATGGTGATTACAGCACCACCACAATGTCAATCGAAAGACAAGCTGATCAATATTTTTCTCCACACCCTGTGAAGTGCTGTTACCTTCTGTGTCATTTCCATTTGAACCCTTCTAGTGTCCCCTGCCACCCACTGCACTGACCCATCCACCTGGGTGAGAAGGAAAGGTGGAGTTAAACTTATTATTATTTTATGTCCTCTGATATTCAGAAACATTGCTTTCTTAGAGGGCCTTCTAAAGGGTGAAACAGAGAATTAGCAACCCAAACCTTACTGCTGGAAACCTCCAACTTAAAAGCTTGTTGCACAGAAACCCAGGGGCATTATTGCCAAAAATTACTCAAGCACTTCGGCAATGATTTCACAAGGTCTTTCAAATTCAGCCTTGCTTGGAGTTTTCACAGGTGCCACCCCTCAAAGCTTTCATCATCTCCGGCTTATTGCTGACACTTCCTTGCTGGATTGCACCCTTCTAGTTTCTCCTGAAAATCAAACTCTTTCTCGTACACTTAAAAAAAATGTTGCTCTGTAACTTGAATACTTCCTGTTATCTATTGAACCTGTTCGAAATTCTTAAGAATAGCGTTCGAGTCCTCAAGGGTCTTCCTGAACCAGCCTCCTCTCCCAGAACTCCCCGCCAGCTGGGTCTCCTTCATGTCTCTCGCACCTCTTCCTCTTGCTTGTTCCTGCCTTCACCTCCTTGCTCCTACAATGCCCCTTGACAGGGATGTCATTCTTTCTCCTCTCCATCAATCTACATCCAGTACTGCTTTCAAACACCACACCACCCAGAGCCTTCCGTGGTTCTCCTCAGCTCTGGTTTGCACCGCCTATTTTTGTTATCTCAGTTATTATATGTATATTCACTGTTTATCTTCTCCATGATCTGATTGTAATCTCTTCCATAGCAGAGAGTTGTCTTGGCTGTTACCTACCATATCTTCTAGATTATCAAACACAGTAGCAGCTTGTATATGAGCAAATTCATAGATCTCACCACTTTCTTATTAGGAGAATGGGGCAACTAGCCAACATAGACTTGTGAAGTCCTTGAAGGTCATTAAATGAACATGTCTTGGTCAAGTTTTCCATTTTGCAGTTGTGAAAACCAAGGATCAATTTGGGTTCACAGTTTGTTAATCAGAGGATTGAGACTAGACTTAGCTACCACTTTAAATGATCTTCTCTTAAGAATCCAAAATGAAGAAAACACAACTGGGCAGCCAGGAGTTTGAGGTTATGCTCCCTGACCATCATCTGGGCTCCAGATTCTCTGCACTACTGGTCCAGATGCTTTGATGGTTTGATCAGCCACTTATCAAATCTGTTCTTATAAATGAGTTGTTCGGCAGTCTAAACTTATCTGAACAGTCATACCTTGTCTGAACTTTAGCCTAAGTCCTGGTAGTTTGATCCAAGTCAGTACATTATGGGGTTGTGTTGCTTTGCCCCCCACAGATTTGTCACGCCACTTCCCCTGGGTGATGGAGATGCAAAGAATTACTCAAAGCCCATCTCTTCTGAGCATTGAGAAGCCCCGAAGTGGTTAACTTCCCTGGATTCCTCAAGCAAGAGACATCCCTTCCTTGGGAAATTAACCCCGAATTGGGTTCTTTTCCTGCATTTATTTTCCAGACCAGGAAGTTACAGGAAGAGAACATAGGTGGGGTTATAGTTTAACAGTATAGGCTGGTAACATTCAGTGAAACAAGTCAGATGACATTCCAGTAAGGCAATTAAGTGGTCCTAGCAACAAAAGCTTGATCTTAGCAAACATTCCTTCTCCTTTCAGCAATTTTCCAGTATCTACACATATCAGTCAGTAACTAGTCTGTCTTTGAGCCAGTAACCTTGCTGTGTTAGAATTCTTTATCTTATGCCAGAAACTTTATAGCCTGAGGAAAATTTCCCGTCCTTTGCAAGTTCAATACTTTAAACTGCAAGGCTTTGGAAAACCAGGTCCTGTGAAGTACATATGCTTTATGGTATATTCCACAGGTTTGCTAGGCTGCACAGGTCTAGGAGCATAATTCACACTGAATGCTAAGATGGAGCTCAAGTTTTTGGGATGTTTTTACTAAGAATATTTTATTATTTTTCATTAACAATGTATGAAAAAGACAAGAAGGCTTTTATGGGATGGGTTTAAATTCATCCACATTCTCAAAGTAGGGCTTGCTGGAGGTAGAATAGCATAGCAGTTAATAGAATGGGCCTTGGAGTCAGAGACAGCTGAGGTCAAGAAACAGTGCTGGTTAGCTCAGTTGGTTAGAGTGCAGCCTTATAAGACCAATGTCATGGGTTCAGATCCCTGTACTGGCCACCTACCAAAAAAAAAAAAAAAAAAAAAAAAAAAGAAAAGACTCTGTATAACTGTTACCCTGGGCAAATTACTTCATCTTTCTTAGCATCAGTTTCCCTGTCTGTAAAATGGAGATAATAATGTATGTAGTAGAGTATTTTATTCAGTGCCTGGCATATGTACAGTTAGTGTTCCATAAACAGAAAGTAGTCATGTTTTCATTTCCAGATATCTTAGAAACTATAGCAACCATCCTTACATTTTGCATTCTTGGCTGTATCTTGAAGGATTTAGAAATACAAAGAGAAATGAAGAAAGTAAAACAAAATAGAAAGATGCATTTGGGTTCTGGGATTAATTTTTAATATTTGAAGTAGATGAGATAAAAAGTCTCATTATTATAATCAAGCCAGGTTGGGTACCTAAGTACTTTTTTCTTCTTTCATTTCCTAATATAAAATGTGGTCCTTAGTGATGTTGGGTGGGTAATGCTGGGTGGTCTCTCGGTTGCACGGTCTATTCCTCTCCCACATCTGATTTTTCTCCTTGCATGTTCCATGCCTTGATCCTCCCATTTCCCAAGTCAGAAAGATGGGTGTTATCCTCCAATCCTCCCTCACTCAGCCCCTCATCCAGTAATGACCCGTTCCACTGGCCTCCATCCACTTCTCTCCGTCTGGCCTGCTCCACCTGGTTCAGGCCATGATTATTTGTCCCCTGAAAAACAGTAATAGCTTTCCCTGGTCTCCCCTTCAACTTTCAGGCTCCCCTTTAATCCATTCTTTACATGACAGCCAAATAATTTTTCTAAAAAGCAAATCTGATCATATTGTTTTCTTAATTAAAACCCTTTGCTAGCTTTCCATTGTTGTTAAGATGAAGTTCTCACTCTTCAGCATGGCTTACAAGCCGACTTGGCTCATGTAAAGTTCTCCTGGGGTGCTTTTTTCTCTTGCCCCTTTGCTGTTTCTGGAAAGGCTTCCTTGTGCTTCCATTTGCCTGGCTGATTCCTCTTTATCCTTTAGGCCTTTGATGGGCTGTATTATGTCCCCCCAAATTCATATGTTGAAGTCCTAAGCCACAGTGCCTTAGAATGTGACTGTATTTGGAGACAGGGTCTTTAAAGAGGTAATTAAGTTAAAATGAGGTCTTTAGGATACACTCTAATCCGATATGACTGTTGTCCTATAAGAAGAGGAAATTAGGGCACAAACACACAGAGAGAAGACCATGTGAAGACATAGGGAGTAGATGGGATGGTAAGCAAAGGAGAGAGGCCTTGAAGAAACCAACCCTGTGACACCTTGATCTCAGACTTCTAGCCTCCAGAATTGTGAGAAAATGAATTTCTGTTGTTTGGGCTGCTCAGTGTGCGGCCCTTTGTTATGGCAGCCCTGGCAAACTGGTCCAAGGCCTAAGATAAGATGTTTCTTCCCTGGCATAACACCTCACCCCACCCCCGACATCCATGTGCCTCTGCTGTGTACTGTGTAGCACCTTGAAATTGTAATTACACAGCTCTTACCACAGTGTATTGAAATTGCTGTTTTGTTTTGTTTTAAAGATGACCGGTAAGGGGATCTTAACCTTTGACTTGGTGTTGTCAGCACCACGCTCACCCAGTGAACTGACCGGCCATCCCTATATGGGATCCGAACCCGTGGCCTTGGCGTTATCAGCACCACACTCTCCCGAGTGAGCCACGGGCTGGCCCTTCGCTTTTTTTTTGATTATTCATTTTGCTTTTGTTTTCTGGCCTGCACTCCTATCTAGACCATAAGCTTCATAGTCAGGGACTATGTCTGTTCACCGTTTCATCCTCAGTGTCTAGCATAGTGTCTTACACATTCTAGGCACTCAATAAATAGTTAAATGAATGACTAAATGAGTAAATTGGGAATGGTTAAAATCCTGGAGGATAAACTAATGTTAACCAAAAGTCAGCTAGACTTAGAGACCCAGGATGTAATTTTGAGGTTTTCTCTACATCAAAGATCAGTTTTATTTTATTATTTATTTATTTATTTTTAAAGATGACTGGTAAGGGGATCTCAACCCTTGACTTGGTGTTGTCAGCACCAGGCTCTCCAAGTGAGCTAACCGGCCATCCCTATACAGGGATCTCAACCTGTGGCCTTGGTGTTATCAGCACCACACTCTCCCGAGTCAGCCACGTGCTGGCCCTCAGAGATCAGTTTTAAAAGAAAATTAATCAGGTTACAGTTTTCAGCACCAAACACAGAAGCATCCCACTCTGCTACTCTGGTTACAGAGCATCCCCAAACCAAACAGAAGACAGGAGAGGCTCGGTATTGATGAGGGATGCGAACCACTTTATAACTCCAAATGGAGCTACAGATGACTTATTGAGGCATAAAGAGAAAAATAAAGTGGTTATAAGTGAAGTCAGGCTCAGATTTAGTAATGACAGAAGAGTCATTATGTTTCATATTTATAATTCTTCTCTAGCTATAACTGGGACCAGTGCCATCTCCTGAGAACCATTTATCTGCCCTACCTGGCCTGCAAGCCTATGCAAGAAGGTGGGGCTATCAGATTTTCTACACACACACAAAGAGAGAGAGACAGCAGATCCCAGAAACAGGGTGGAGTCAGGGATTATGAAGTCCAGAACAGTAGTCAGACCGGGTTTTTATCCAACAGGTTCTTGGTGACTCACTTAAACTTTGAACCAGGACATTCATCACCTATATGGCATATCTAGGTTACTGCCTGGCTCTGTAGTCAGCTGTGGAGAGATAGTACACTTGTAATACAGTCTCATTTTTGGATCATGTGATGTGCAAAATAATTTTATAAAGCATGTTAATATCTGAGAATAAAAAAATGGATAGCATATTTTCCATGGTACAGACAAGAAATTTAATTGGTACAAAAGATTTCTTTGGTGAGCAAGGAAGTCCTGTCAGGTGCTGAGATGATCTCAGGAGATGATTCTTTTGTTTATTATTCTTGTCATTGAAGATCCCTGGTCTTATTTTTTAAAAACCTTCTTATTGAGATGTAGCATCTACGAATACATAGTGCACAATGTAAACTCAATAAATGTTTTTAGCTTTTTAAATAACACTATTTCTTGGATAATAAAAATAACACATGTACATTGTAGAAATACTTGAAAATATGGAAAGATAATTGTAGTGGATTGAATTATGTCCCCCCCCAAACTCCCTGAAACTTGAATTGTGTCCCCCAAGTTTTCTGTATTAGAATCTTAGCCCCCACTGTGACTGTTAAGAGGGTGGGAAATCCTATTATGGTAATTGAAAGGTGGAGTCTTGAAGAGGTGATTGGATTGTAGGACCATGCAGTAGTGGATGGATTAAAAATGGTGGTTGTGGGAGTGGTTCTGAGGGCTTTAAAAAAAGAGGAGAGTCTTTCTTTCTCTCTCTCTGTGCTCTCTGCTTCCACTGTCTTGCAATGTGAGACCCCTGAGTCATTGTGGCCATCACCAAATAGACTTTGAACTTCCCAGCCTCAGAAACTGTAAGCAAATAAACTGCATTTTCTTTATAAATCACCTGGTTCCATATATAATGTTATAGCAACACAAAATGAAGTAATACAACAATAATTATCATTAATAATCCCTTTCATAACTCCACCACTCAGAGATTCCTTTTTAAAAATTTTGTTGAGAAATTTTCCAGCCTTTTTCTGTAGGCTGTATTCAAGTATAAATATTACAAAATTGTGACTCCACAGTTCATACCACCTTTATTGTTTTTATTGTGAATGTTGTCACATATTCTTCTACAACTTGACATTTAACAGCTGCATAGAACATTATCAAGTGATCTTACTCTAAAAGGAAAACATAGAGCCACAATAAAGAGAAACACTCAATTGAGGAAAATGGGGTTAGAAGTACAAAGTGAATTTGCCCATTTATTTCAGTGGGTGGGGTGACGGCAGATACAAACCGTGCAAGCAAGTCATCTAACAGTCTATGTAAATACTGAAAAAAAAATGTGTGGCCAGATAGGACTTCAGATATTTACCTGTATTTTCATTCTTGTACTTCTCCCTGGTCTGTACCCCATTCAGTCTAGTGGTCAATGTGTCCTTACTGTCCCAAGAGAGGGATCTTAGAAAGCAAAAGTCCGCAGGACTTTCTGATTTCTGCTTTTATGAGATTAAATTCTAGAATGAGAAGAGTGTAAACAAGGTGTCTGCCTGAAATTGAAGTGGGATCTGAAAATATTGTTCTGGCTACTGCGAAGGGAAGCGAGGAATGCACCGAGACCTGCAGCAAAGGAGGGTGGTAGCAAAACCCCAAAGAGGAAGTAGCTCTAAGCTGTGCCCGGACATATGGATCCCGACCCATCTGTCTCAAAGGTGATTTCACACACGGGTCAGGCTCATGGGAGAGACGATGTGACCCAGTGCTGCAAGGCCCCTGGCTCACCACGAGCACTCTATTTTCATGCCCCCAGCGCACCTTCTCTTTTCCCCGGAGGCTTCTTAACAGTGAAAGACTTATTTATGGAGATGGGGCATTTTATAATACCTATTTCCTTCTACAAGTAGTTTTAAGGCTGCTTGTCACCATGAAACAGAATAGGGACTGGACTTGGGGCTCCTCACCCCTGACCACAAAGGGCTGAACAAACGACTTTCATTATAACACTAAAAATCACACCCAGGGGTGGAGATTTAACATGCTAACGAGACATGCCATGCATGTTGAGATCCCCTTACCAGTCATCTTTAAAAATAAGAAGAAGCCTGTCCTCCCCATCCCTTCCCCACCCCTGACTGCTGGCTGTGGTCCCTTGGTGGCTCTCTAGCTCTTGTTGCTTCTACTGTTGTCACCCCTGTCTCCAGCTGTGTGTGCAGGACTTATATAGAACTGAAGATCTGGCTTGGGTCAAAGGCCAGGCTCTCCCAGTGGGGGACTTGACTGTCTCGTCCCATGCTGTCCCACGGCCACCCTGCCTCTCCCATGCCATGTCCTGGTTGGGGATATGGACACAGTGGACAGTTTGCTTTTGGGCTTAGTTTCCAAATCAGAATCTCATCGTGAGACAGGATAGGGCTAGGCCTGTGAACCAAACAGGCTCCATTTTCCCTGCAGAGGACATTATGTTACTCCTTCCATTCCTCAGTCATGAGACCCCCAGGCTGCACGGTTACCCATTGGCCCTGATAAGAGTGACAGAAAGAGACCGGTTGGGCATGACCACCCAGATAAAATAAACTGAGATAAGAGGGCGACAGATATTTACTGAGTTGCAAAACCCCTTCCCCAAACATTGTTTAAATGTAACTGCTACCTTTGTTTAAAACTTATTACCTACCCATTCTTTCTTTTCCTGTAATTGTAAAAATTAAGTTACACATTCATCTTAAGACCCCTTTAGGAGTAACATGCAAGATGCTCCTCAAACCCACCTCCTTTGTGATTACCTTAAAAATACTAGAAATTATCAAAGCAAGATACTGACCTCAATTGAGGAACTGCTTGCCTTTAGAAACACCCTTTCCCAACTTCCCCCAGGCAGCCATGTGCAAAAAGCTTCATGGTGACCACTACAACAACCCTCCTGGAGTAGCATAAACGAGCAACACCACCATCTTGGATCTACTGAGCAGGTGCAAGGACCAAAGCCCGAACTGAGCGTGAGTCCATGACACAACCAGGGAGAATGGACCACCTCCAGAAGTGCAGAATGATGATGCTGGCCTGCACCCCTTGCCCCCTGGCCCTATTTAGGACCATGAACAGCTCACTTTGGGGAGCTAGCTCCCCTGTAGCTATCTCCCTTATGCATAAGTTTATTTCCTCTTTTAATAAAGCATTGCTTGCTTTACTACTGGGTACATTGTTCATTTTCATGACTTTGAGACCCAAGAGCCTAATTTGGTAACAATCTCACCAGACTGAAATTTTAATTGAAAAAACTTAAAAAGAGACTTTTCTTAAAAAAAAAAAAAGGAAAAGGAAAAAAAAAAAAAAAAAAAGAAAAAAAAAAAAAAAAAAACATTTTTTAAAAAAAAAAAAAGGAAAAGGAAAAAAAAAAAAAAAAGAAGCATGATCTCCAAGTGTGCAAACACTAAGAAATCCCTGTCTCTACATACTTAGATGTCATCCCTTTCCTGCATAAGCCCCTTTAAAACTTTTTCTTCAACCTTCCCTTGGGGGAGCCCGACTGAGGAAACTGTCTTTTGTGCTGACTTTCTTGTGCTCAAGCATAAACCCTAACAAAGCCTTGCCTATGACTCCCCATCTGGCTTCTCTCAATTTCTATTGCATAGAGAGCCCAAGGGCCTGGATCAGTAACATATTCTCTAGTGATTCTACCAAAACCCCCTTATGGGGCTTCTTGCCCTTTGGGAAGAGGGCCTAGAACCCACCGAGACCCCTGGACACAACTCCTCCCACAATTGACAAGTGGCTGCTTGAACTTTTGTTTCAGTGTTGCCTTGCTAGGTGAGTCTCCCTCCAGTGTCTTGGAGTTCCTGTCACCTTTATTCAGGCAATGCTTACCCTTCTGCCTTTCCCCCTTCTCTCTCTCTCTAAGGTGGTGACAGGACAACTACAGATGAACTCCTCTCAGCTTGTGAGAGCGTACTCCCTCTGGTGGTAATGGCTCGCTGTGACAGGTGACCAACAGAGGGGGAAGGGCTAGCCCTACGCAGTGCAGGTCTTGCTCAAACAGGCTCCCCTGACAGGGTGCTAGTAAGAATGGTGGGGATTCAATCCCACTCTCTCTCTCCTTTTTATTTTTCTGGTGATTGGGTTTTTGAGTCCCACGACCATACCATGGGTTCCGGTCCCACAAGGTTAAATGGTTCGAGTCACCTGGATGTACAAACGTGAAGGACAGATTGAAACAGCTGACTCCCTGGGTTTGATCGCCCTGGTTAGTTAGTCCCGGACAGAGTTATTCCCTCTGGCAGCTCAGTTTCTGGTCTCATAAGGATTGTGGGTTCAAGTCCCACCCCAGGGAGACCCTGTTGGACGCCTCTTCACTCTTGCTTTCCTTTTTTTCAGCTTGGAGCCTCCTTTCTTTGTTAAACTTTTTAACTCTCCACGTTATTCTTCTACCCTTTGTACCCATTTTGGGGGTAAGGAATTATGTGACCTTTTTTGTCATCTTGCAAGTCAAACCTGCCATCTAGTGGGGCCTTGCTGCTGTCTTTGTGAGAACTGCCTGGACAGTACCTGGAATCAGGCTTTATATGATCCTGCAACCCCTTCTTTTTCCCTCTTCATCTGTCTTGTCAGACACCTCATTAGTTGTCATTTGGTTATGGAGAAATTTGGGCAAACATTGAGCAGGACCTGGACCTGGTGTAAGGTTAGGGAAATTAAACAGGTCATTATTTGGGGGGCACAAAATCTCCCTTCCCTCCCCTTGCTTGTCTTTCTCTCTCCTCCATGGCCTTTATACCAAGAACCATCATGCCTCTATACAGATGTCTGGTCCACGGGGTTACATCCAGCTCCAGGCCCTTTAATTGTAGGTCATGAATTCTATAGTAAAAGTAGACATGGGAAACACCCTGAGAATTCCGAAAGATCCCCCTGTAGGGTGCATCCTCAATAACTGGGATCTATTTAACCTACATGGCTTAAAGAGAGAAAAACTGGTCTTCTTTTGTAACATGACCTGGCCACAGTATGCTTTGTTTGGGTGATCAGGAGAAATGGTGACAGAATGGATCTCTTAACTTTAATACCATTTTATAACTAGATCTGTTTTGAAAGTGATCCTAAAAGTGAGGAAAAACTCCTTCTGTACAAGCCTTTATGAAGTTGTATCAAGATCCCAAATTGTGAGACTCCTGTTGTGTTTGTGTGGCCTTCACTTCTATCCTACTGCCACAGGGCTACAAGCTAGATCGACCTATGGACCTTCTTTTCCAACAGCTACCAAATCCTTTGTTCATGGAACCTCTTTTCTGGACCCCTACTGGTCCTTCCCAACCCCCTACCCTCATACCTCCTTCTGCTCCTGAGCCTCCACCTTACCCCGACCAAGCTCCTAGAGAACCAGAACCTCCGAAACCAGAGTCCCCAACATTGTACCCAATGGGACTCTGATCAGTCACCAAATTAGCACCCACAGCCCCCTCACCAAACCCCATCCCCCAGGGTCTTTACCCACTTTGGGAGATAGTTGATGGGAATGGAGGAATTACCTGGGCGCATGTTCCTTTTTCTATGGCAGACCCGGGATTATGTAAAGAAAGGTTTGGTAGGTTTTCAGACAACCCTGATAAGTTTACAGATGAATTTGTCAGGCTAAGCCTGACATACTCCCTGACCTGCCAGGATGCCAGTGTTATGTTGGCAGACTGCTGTACCCCTGATGAAAAAGATCACATACTAAGGAAGACCAGAGGATATGCCAGTAATTTAGTAACCACCAACCTCCACCATAATGTTTTTAAGGTGGGTGGAGACACAGTCCCAGAACAGAACCCCCATTCAGTAATCTGACAAGGCAAGGAGGGGGCACTTTATCACCTGTCTTTCTGAAGGGATGAAAATATGTATAGAAAGACCTGTAAACTATGACAGAGTAAGTCAGGAGAAGACGAGAACACAGAGGTTTTCCTGAGTCGGGTAATGGAGGCTTTTGAAAGTACAATAACTCTGACCCAGAGTCTGGGGAGGGAAAGGCACTGGAGAGGGAAAGGCCATGCACTTCATTACCCAGTCCACTCTGGACATTAGGAGGAAACTCCAAAAACTAGAAGCAAGGCCCCAGACCCCACTGTCAACCCGTTGTGAGGTGCTCGCAAGAGGAATCAAGACCAAAGTTGGTTTAAGAGCTCTTTTAATAATTGTCAGCTCTTTTTGGTGTTACAGCTCTTTTTGATGTTACAGCTCTTTTTGATGTTACAGCACTTCATTGCTTGCAAGCAAGGAGAGCATGAGCATTAGGCTCATGTCTCTCCAAACAAAGGAAAGAGGCAGTCTTTATAACCAAAATTCCCGCCCTAACTTTCCGCCCAAGTTCCCATTCAGGTCCTCTTATGTAAATAAGGGATGTAGCCCTGCTAATTCATATTGGCTGATTATGGGACACAGTCCATTTGTCAGCTCTGGAGCCTAATTTGCATG
>NW_007730278.1:13519-23604 GCF_000696425.1 Galeopterus variegatus | reverse complement strand
GTATTAGCTAGCTACTGCTTCATAACAAATCACCCCACAATTTAGTGGCTTAAATGAGCCATAGCATACTATTTTTCACTATTTTGTGGGTTTTCTGAGTAGTTTTGTTTTTTTTTTTGCTGACTTTGCCTGGGCTCACTCATATGGCTACATTCATTTGGAAGGCTGGCTTGGGGCTGGGCTCAGTGGGAGAGCGGAGCGACTATTACTTTCTGCCAACTTATTTTTCTTGAAAAATCAAAAGATCAGTATGTGTGAATGAGTGTGTGCGTGTAAATCTTTGATTTTTAAATATTAATTAATTTTTTTAAATGGAAAGCACCATGTGACCCTACAAAACATATCTATGGACTGGATTTGGGGCTTGGGCCACCAATCGGTAACCTCCATGTAAACTAATGTTTTCAATTGACCCTTACTTCTGTGTTCATTCTATTAGATTTTCCTTAGTCACAAAAGGCCACATCAGGCTCACCTGGGCTCTCAAACTTAGTCCTAGTCCTCTTGGACGGTGGTTCTCAAAGTGGATTTCCCAGACCAGCAGTGTCATCATCACTTGAGAATTTGTCATAAATGCATATTCTTGGGCACCACCCCAGACCTACTGATTCAGACACTCTGGAGGTGGGGCCCAGGAACCAGGAAGACTTCACACTGGTTCTTAACCCTAGATATGTACTGCAATCACCTAGAGAACTTTACAAAATGCCAATGCCAGGTCCTGCTCCCAGAGATTCTGATTTAAATGGTTTGGGACGCAGCCCGGCCTTTAGAGTTTTTAAGGGTTCTGCAAGTGAGTCTAATTTACAGCAGCCATGCGACTTCTCACAGACCTTGAAACGAAGGGGAAAAAGAAACNCAAGCTGGGTTGCAGAAACTAAATTTCGCTATTAAGACAGCCAAGCATAAAATTTCTAAAACAGTTTCTCCAGTGGAAGGGGGCAGGTTTAACAATCAGAAAATGCTCAGGGTTCCCCACTACAAACCTTGGTGGAAGAGAACTTCAAAATCTTTAATAACAGGGACAGGGCTAAGGAGGCTCCCAAAGATAGGAGATTGGCTAAAAAGATGCAGCTTTTGGCTGTTCTAATTCATCCACCACCTCAGGGTGACCCCAGGAGGCCCAGAAGACCAGACATCTGAGACAACTGAGGAGAGTCACCCTGCCTAAGGCAAAACCAACATGTGATGTGCACGAGGGAGGGACACTGGAGATGGGAATGTCCCGATCAGCCTAAAGAAGGATGACCAAAGGACAACCCTGTCCAGCCTCCCCTCTTTGCCAGCCTCTTGGGCGAGAGGTCTGCACACACAGATTGACGGGACCTGAGAGCCCACCTGGCTGTAGCTTCAACTCACTAAATCACCATCACTCCGGTGGAGCCTCTGGTCACCGTTGATGTGGCAGGTAGGAGAACAGAATTTCCTGTGGACACTGGAGCCGCCTACTCTGTCCTGTCCACCTGGCTGTAGCTTCAACTCACTAAATCACCATCACTCCGGTGGAGCCTCTGGTCACCCTTGATGTGGCAGGTAGGAGAACAGAATTTCCTGTGGACACTGGAGCCGCCTACTCTGTCCTGACCCTGCCTGTTGGCCTTGTCTACATCCGTGACTGCACTGTAATGGGAATAGACGGGTGGCCAAAGGTAAGACAATCCACTTTTCTTCTTGCTTGTGAGGCTGGGCCCACCACTATCACTCACTCATTCTTGTATGTCCCTGAGTGTCCTATCACTTTGTTAGGCAGAGACTTAATGAGTAAACTCGGGGCCACCATTTCTCTGGAAAAAAATAAGATTCAGGTAGACGTGGAACCTGAACCATCAGCGCATAGAAACTGTAGAACAGACCTGTTCTAGTAGACCTGACCTACAGGATGACCCTCTCCAAAATCCAGAGATAGAATGGTATACAAATGGCAGCTGCTTTGTGGAAAGGGGAACTCGAAAGGCAGGTTATGCAATAGTAAGCCTAAATAAAATCATAGAAGCTAAGGCCCTCCCTCTCCAAACATCAGCTCACAAAGGCAAAGCTAACTGCCTTGGTCAGAGACTTACAATTGGGAAAAGGAAAAAGACGAAACATCTATATTGATTCAAAATCTTGTATTCTGTGCCCACACTGCCCTATGGAAGGAGAGGGGAATGCTGACAGCTAAACGTTCCCCAATCAAACGTGACAACTCAATTGTGCTTCTCTTAGAAGCTGTACAACTTCCCCACCAGGTGACTGTCATCCACTGCGAAGGACATCAAAGCGATGGCTACCTAATAAACCAGGGAACACAAGGCAGACAAGGCTGCCAAAGAGAGAGCTCGATCATTAGAACCCGAACAAGTCTTGGCTCTAATGGTAAATCCTTTTGACCTCCCCCGTTGCCCTCAATACATGTCACAAGAAAGGGAGGATGCTCGAAAATTTGGATATGAGGAAGATAGTGCTGGATGGCTCACAGACGGTAATAAGGTTTTCATCCCTGGGGCAGGCCAATGGAGACTCATTATTCACCTCTATGAGTGCACTCATCATGGGACAGATGCCCTCTGGGACTTTGTACACAAGATCTTTACTGGAAAGTGACTTGGAAAAACTGTAAAACAGGTGACTTTCGCCTGTGAGCAATGTGCTCAAAATCACCTTTGAATGCATCCAGTCCCCTGTGCCCTGGTCAAGCCAGTCCAGCACAGAGGGACCTATCCAGGGGAGAACTGGCAAATAGACTTCACCCAAATGATTCCCAGATCAGGATACAAATACCTCCTTGTACTTGGGGACACTTTCACTGGCTGGGTTGAAGTATTATCTACCAAAACCAAGGGGGTGATGAAAGCCTGTAAACTCCTTTTAAAGGAAGTAATCCCTTGGTGCAGACTCCCCTGGTCTCTTCAGAGTGAAAATGGGCCTTCCTTTTTAGTGAAAGTCACTCAGGACCTTTCAACAGCCATAGGGATAAACTATAAACTGCACACTTCCTGGAATCCTTGGTCATCAGTCAAAGTTGAAAGAATGAATCACACCCTTAACAAGACCCTAGCAAAGCTTTGCCAGGAAACCTGTGAGCCTTGGGTTAAAATGATCCCAATCACACTTCTCAGAGTCCGTATGGGCCCTAGAAACAACTTAAAACTTAATCCCTTAAGTTGATCTATGAGAAACTCTTCCTCACCACCGATCTTTCATTAAATGGGGAAACAAACCAAAACCTATGACATATAGTCAACCTGGGACAGGTTCAGAAGGCTATTATAGAATGTGGGAGTAAAATTTCATCTGCTCTGACATGGACAAGGGAACCTTCACACAAGTCCAATCAGGAGACCAGGCCCTACTCAAAACTTAGAAGGAGGGCTTTCCAGTAAATCAACTGCTACCTAAATGGAATGGTCCGTACCAAGTAATCTTAGCCACCCCAACAGCAGTCAAACTATGAGTCCCCAGCTGGGTACACCTCTCAAGAGTAAAACTTTTCTCTTCTGAATTTTTATAGGACTCTCTGGAAGTTCTGACTTTTTTACCTGTGAACCTGTGAAAGACCTCAAATACCCTTTTAAAAAGCTTGATCCACAGACAGATAAATGATGTGGTGAGTAAATCTGGCCTGATGGCTTTCCTCATGATACTGGCTGTTTTGCTGCTGTTTTGTCACTTTGCTCAGCCATCCCCCCCACCCCTCCCCTCCACCCCCCCAGTAAATGCCTCTTTTGTCCTTGTTGGGAATAAGGAACAAAATGAACCCTCCTCTTCCCATGATGTGGATGGGGACAATTCTAAAACTGCTTCAGGGAATTACAGGAAAACCACACTGGAAAAACAATACCCTTATGGCACTCACAAGGGACCTAATTTGGGGAAAAAAGCTCTGACTGCTGGGCTTGTCTCCAACAACCAACTTTGAGAGGGTAGTATTTCTTGCTTGGGCATCAGTACTCTAGAAGAGGGATCCTTAGCTATAAGCCTTACTGGGTGTGGGGAAAATAGAATAATTTAGTCAGGCTCACTCGACATTTCTTATAAACATGTGGGTGGAATTAGTGCTCATGTGCACCAATGTGTCTTTCTAGTTAATTGCTTTTGTGTGTTCTGCAGTCTGTGAAGCAGGCTAGTGACAGAGAGCTCTTGTCTAACAATAGAGCATGTTTACTCTGCTGGGGCAGCTGCTCAGTTTCAGTTTTTACTTTGGACCTTGCCAGTAGCAGTTGTGTTTCTGAGTTACCCTGTGGACTGCTTAGCTCATAGTGTTGTGTGTACTGAATAAAGACTATTTCTTCTTCAACCAAGGCTCCAAGGACCTTTTTGCCGGTTACCTAGCTCATAGACCTGCATGTGAAGGGTTTGTGAACCAGCTCAAGGGGTCTGTGAGCTCCAGACCCTAGCCCTAGCTCTACAATTGGCGTAGTCAGCAGGATTATTCCACACTGGGGAAATAACACACTTAAGTCCTGAAATTAGAATAAAGTCCCAACCAAATTCCCACCAGCTGTGTTTCATGGCCACAGCTTTAGCTTTCTACAGTAATGTAGCAAAGACATTTACATCTCCAAGGAATATTTTCTGCCAGGTGAACTTGTTGAGACAACACTCAGATTCAAACAACTGACACATGCTCACTTATGAATTCAGGGCAAAATAACTTGTATAATTCCACTACCCAGGCCCCTTTTAATGTAACATGTAATGGGGAACCGAAGGACTGGGGGATTCAATCTATATCCCTCCTAAATTGTACGGTGACCCCAGGGTCTGAGGAATGTAATATAACTCAACTAATACAAATGTGGAAGGACTGGGAGGATCGGATCAAAAAGAACACACCTGGCCATATCCACAAGAACCTAGGATGCAATTTTTCAATTCCTCTACATTCCATCAGTGAGCTCCAGCCTCAAATTATACCATGGCTTTTGGATGAGTCCCTTAGTCCATCTTTCCCACAGACTAGTGATGGGCTAATTTGTTTGCCTTGAGGGTTAATGCTTTTGGGAGCCTTCAATAAAGTAGAAGGGATAGCCTTACAATGCTTTGACTTAACTTAGTTTGGGGGAGTCTGGACAGTGGGTTATGTGGAACCCTTGAACTCCATCCAGGTTCTTACCAGTGGGATGCAAGTCAGGGTCTATTCTCAGGAAAAGAGGGGAGTTGGGCTAATCATTACTGGAGTAGTATAATTAGTAAGATCTTTCATCAGATTAGCTGGAGGAATAATCCACAATGCTGTCACTGCATGTGACATCACTGCCTCCCTGGTTGTAGCAGCCACTGAAACCGGCCACAATTTCCAACTTCTTCAAAGATCCCTAAATTCCCTAGCAAGTTTTACATTAGGTGATAGAATAACGCTAGATTACCTACTAGCTGAACAAGGGGCATCTGTGCTATCACCAACACTTCTTGTTGCTTATGTATTAACACAAGTGGACAAATAGAAGAAAGTGCTCGAACAATTTTAAACCAGGCTAGATGGTTTCATAACTTTAGTCAACAAGGTATGACAGATAACATTTTGGTCGACAATCAAAAATTTATCTTCCCAGTATCACGTGGTTCCAACCCTTCTTGGGACCCTTAATGGCCATTTTATTATTGTTACTTTTTTGGTCCTTATCTTTTTAACCTTTTAGTAAAATTTGTGCCTTCCAGGCTTTAACAGTTCCATGTCAAAATGTTGCTGGCACAGAGTTTTCAGCCCCTACCCTTGCAAGAGGCCGTAGGTCCCTTACAGGTCCTTAGAACAGTGAGAGAGAGATTTTTATACCTCTGGAATATAGGCAGGGCCAATGTCCATGCACAGCAGGAAGTAGTTTCAGAAGAATGAGACCTCCAGCCTATTTTCCCTTAAGATTAAGGAGGATAAAATCTTTCAGTGGGTAATGAGACAGAATAGGGACTGGGCCCCTCACTGCTGACCACTAAGGGCTGAAACAAACAGCCTCCCAACTGCAGGAATCCAACTCATACCCATAAGAAAAGGGCCTAAGCCACATATCTCTTAAGAAGTATCTTGCAGGAATGCAGAAACAGAATATTTACCCAAAGGAGAAGATCCAACTGTGAGAACTGGATCAAACCAGCCTATGCAAAGATGAGCTATAGTGCTGACCTTTCACCTATTTTTTCCTTCATACTAAGAATCACACCCAGGGATGGAGATTTAACATGCTAATGAGATATGCAATGCACGAAGAAGCATGACTTTCAAGTGCACAAGCACCAAGAAATCCCCACCCCTGCATGCTTAGATGTCACCCCTTTCCTGCCTAAGCCCCTTTAAAACTGACCTTCCCCTTGGGGAGCCAGCCTGAGGAAACTGTCTTTTGTGCTGACTCCCTCGTGCTCAAGCATAAGCCCCAATAAAGCCTTGCCTGTGATTTCTGTGCTGTCTCTTGTCAATTTCTATTGCATAGAGAGCCCAAAGGTTCAGATTTATAACAACTAGGGATGGATTAAAAGCAGCTAGCTTCTTTCTCTCCTCTACAATTTTAAGACATTTTCCACAGACTAGCCATAACCACAAGTGTAAATGTCCAGCGTTTTATTCTTGTAGCTGTTATAACCAGTTATGTGGTCATCAAGCTAATCAGATCTTGGTTAAAAGGTAGGTGTCTCATGGTCTTAGGCCAACAGGGGAGAACCACAAATTTGTGGATCCATGTTCCTGCTCTCACACTGGATTCTGTCCATGTGGAAGAAAGAGTAAGTCAGATTGTTGGGAAAATACAATGGTTTGGTCAGGACCCTCACCTTGGTCTGGTTGGGTGTGGTTCAGCACATCCTTTGTAAGCAAAGTGTGTGTGTGTGTGTGTGTGTGTGTGTGTGTATGTGTGTGGTGTTAGTGTGCATGTGTGCCAATGTATCTTTTTAGTTTTGTTGCTATTCTTGTGTTCTTCAGAGAGTAGTTTTAGTGAAGCAGGCAGGTGGGCATCTGCTCTGGGCAGCTGCCGCTGTGCACAGCCATGCTTTCCAACCTACGGCTTCCAAGGACCTGCTTGCTGGTTACCTGTCTCACAGACCTGCATGTAAGGGGTCTGGTGACCCAGCCTGGCATGTGAAGGGTTTGTGACCCAGTCTGGACAACGGGCTTGAGGAATCTGTGAGTTCCAGATACAGCCCTAGCTCGGCAATTGGCCCAGTTGGTGCAGGATTACAACTGGCATGGTCGAGTAGCTAGACACAGGTAGAGGTCTTACCTGGAACTCATTGTTTCATTGAATAAGTTTAAGTTAGCCATCCTCATTTACAGCAGAGTTAGAGGAAAAGTGAGGGAAAGTGATGTTCTTTTACAGCAGAAAGGAGAAGTGAGGTTTCAGGGGGCTTTCCAACTGGTAATTCTCAAGTCAAAGAACCATAAGGCAGTTATTCTCAGATGAATGAGGACAATTCTGGGAATCTTTCCATTGGGAGGGGAGGGAGAAGGACATGTAAAGTTTGAAAAACCATGTATACATTTGGAAGAACGAAGATAACTACAGTACTTTTAAAATAATGTGAACTATGTCAAAGATGTGAAGTCTTTTTAATTAGTTTCTAATGTGGATGTAAGTAAATAAAGCTTGAGAAACTGCTTTAGGCTGTAGAAGGTATAAGATGTATAAAAGAAGTATAACACTAGTGTTAGCTAAATAGTGAGTCAATAGCTGTTTAATCAACAAAGACACAGGGATGGAGGGGAGTTTAGAGAATATCTAGCCCAGTGGTTTGCAAACTATTGTTGAATGAGCCAAATCCAGCCCAGCTGCCTGCTTTTTTTCATAGCTCTTGAGTTAAGAATGTTTTTGCATTTTTAAATATTTAAAAAATATCAAAAGAAGTATAATATTTCATGACATGTGAAACTATGTAAAATTCAAATTTCAGTGTCCCTAAATAAAATTTTGTTGGAACACAGACATGCTTGGCAACGGATGAATCCAGTGGGAGTCCCCTTTGTGGAGGGATCTCTGACTTGTGTGGGTCTGAGTGCTCATTGCTATAAGATTGCCAATCACACCTTAAAGGAACTTAAAAGGAAAGGCTTTTTATATCGGAAGATGTTGACTGGGAGACAGAAGGTAAAGTCCCAACTGCCTCCCACATCACCTGAGTTCTGGGGTTTATATAGATATATGTGTCGGGAGACAGGATGTCTTCCTGCTTTGAGAGATGTGTCGGGCAAGACAGGACCTCTACTTTCCATAAAATCTCAATCATTAAGGGCTAGCTATAAAGGGAAAACAAAGTTAGTTGTATACTGTATACACGAGTGTGGGGGGTTTTCTATGTTTACACGCTCATTTGTTTATGTATGATCAATTGCTGATTTTTTGCTACACTGGTGGAGTGGAGTAGTTGCAACAGACAACACAATGCCTGCAAAGCTTAAAATATTTATTATCTGGCACTTTACAGAAAAAACGTGCTGGCCCTTGATGTAACTCTGGGTTCAGGAGAAGAAATTGAAGCCCTGGAAGTATTCCTGAACTGGGGCCCTTGGACTTTCTATGCAATGGAAATTGGCAAGAGGCAGCACAGAAATCACAGGCAAGGCTTTATTGGGGCTTATGCTTGAGCACAAGGGAGTCAGCTCAAAAGACAGTTTCCTCAGGCTGGCTCCCCAAGGGGAAAGTCAGAGAAAAGTTTTAAAGGGGCATAGGCGGGAAAGGGGTGATGTCTAAGCATGTAGAGATGGGGATTTCTTGGTGCTTGCGCACTTGGAAGTCATGCTTCTTCATGCGTTGCATGTCTCGTTAGCGTTTTGTTTTTTTTAAAGATGACCGGTAAGGGGATCTTAACCCTTGACTTGGTGTTGTCAGCACCATGCTCAGCCCTTGAGTGAACCGGCCATCCCTATATGGGATCCGAACCCGGGGCCTTGGTGTTATCAGCACCACACTCTCCCGAGTGAGCCATGGGCCGGCCTCTCATTAGCGTTTTAAGTCTCCATTCCTTGGTGTGATTTTTAGTAGTATAATGAAGAAAAAAGTTGGTGAAAGGTCAGGACTGAAGTCCATCTTGGCATAAGCCAGTTTAGTCCAGTTCTTGCAGTTGGGTCTTCTCCTTTGTATAAACATTCTGTTCCCACATTCCCTTAAGATACTGTTTAAGAAATGTATGGTTTAGTCCCTTTTTATACAGTAAGAGTGGGATTCCTGTGGTTGCGAGGGTGTTTGTCTCAGCTCTCTGTAATCAGGGATGAGGGGCCCCGAGTCCAGTCCCTATTCTATCTCAGAAATATAACCGATTCATTCAAGCTCAGATCGCTAAACAGTACAGTAGTCCCCCCTTGTCTGCAGAGGATATGTTCCATGATCCCCAGTGGATGCCTCAAACCGTGGATAGCATTGAACCCTATATGTATATATAGAAAAAAGTATAGAGTATTGTTTTTTTCTTGTACATATATTAGTAGATTCCTAGTATTACTAATTAAATCCTTTTTCAGTGTATGTATTTTTAGTTACCACTGCTACGTCAGCAGCTCTCCTTTCCCTCTGAAACTTTGCTAGCTCCAGCGACCTTTTCTAATAGGATTTTCTAGAGTGTATCCACAAATATTTTTGACAAAGACAGAATGTGTTTTGCTTTGCTTTTAATGCCCATTTAAAGGATATTCAGCATTTCGCTGACCTTTCCAACTAAAGCAACTTGTGACCTTTCTGAAATATCTTTTTTTTTTTTTTTTGTGACCGGTAAGGGGATCGCAACCCTTGGCTTGGTGTTGTGCGCACCGCGCTCAGCCAGTGAGGGCACCGGCCATCCCTATATAGGATCCAAACCCGTGGCGGGAGCGCCACTGCGCTCCCAAGCACTGCACTCTCCCGAGTGCACCACGGGCCAGCCCTTGAAATATCTTTATAAATTTGTTTCCAAACCTATTAGCAGGCTGTTCATTACCATTTAAGAACTTTACGTGCAATTAGGATATATAGCCACCAAGTGGTTAATGGCACCTTGGTTATGCTTGCTCCATTGGGTTATTATAGCATATTTTTGTTATTTGAATCTTCTCTCTTCTTTTTTTTGTTAGCCGTGCTAGTGGTTTGTCAATTTTATCTATCTTTTCAAAAAACCAACTTTTTGATTTGTTGATCTTTTGTATTGTTTTTTGG
>NW_007730278.1:7165-12929 GCF_000696425.1 Galeopterus variegatus | reverse complement strand
CCATCTTAGAATCGTTGTCTATCTTTTTTTAAAGAACAAGAATTTTGATTTGTTAATTAGTTCTATTTTTTTTGTTCTTAATATTAATTTTGGGCTTTTAGATTTATTGTTTCTTCCTTTTCTCTTCTTTTGGTTACTTTGGTTTTATTTTTCTAGCTTTTTGAGTTGTGAATTTAATTCACTTATTTTCATTCTTTAATTTTTATAATTGTTTTATAACAATTATAAGTGTTTAAGACTATGAATTTTTCTCAGATTACTTTAAAATAAATCCCATAGATTCTAATATATATTGTTTCCAGTCTCAGTATATTTTGCAAATTCAACAGTCTTAGGGAAAATAATTTACATTTTCCCTTTCACCCAAAAGTTGTTTAATAGAAGGTGTGGAATATACTATAAAGTATACATACTTCACAGGGCCTGGTTTTCCAAAGCCTTGCAGTTTCAAATATTGACCTTGCAGGGACAGGAAATTTTCCTCAGGCTATAAGTCTGTGGTGTGAGATAAAGATTTGTGGCACAGCAAGGTTGCTGGCTCAAGGACAGACTAGTTACTGATTGTTATGTAAAGATACTGAGAGATTGCTATAAGAAGGAATGTTTGCTAAGATCAAGCTTGTGTTGATAAGACCACTTAATTGTCTACTGGAATGTCATCTGGCTTGTTTCACTGAAAGTTACCAGCCTATCTTGTTAAACTATAACCCCACCTTTGTTCTCTTCCTGTAACTTCCTGGTCTGGAAAATAAATGCAGGAAGAGAAACCCAATTTGGCATTAATTTCCCAAGGAAGGGATGCCTCTTGCTGGAGGGTCCCAGGGAAGTTAACCACTTCAGGGCTTCTCACTGCTCAGAAGAGATGGGCTTTGAGTGATCCTTTGCATCTAAGTCACCCAGGGGAAGTGGGGCGACAGATCCATGGGGGGCAAAGCAACACAAAGCAACAAGAAGGTTTCTTACTTTCCAGGTGGAAGGACAGTTTTGGTTTTGATTTTGCCATTAGCAACTAATTTTTATTGCACTGTGATTATCCTATATCTCTTATAATACTATCCACCCCTCCTCCCTCCCCCCACCTTTCCTTCATTAATTTATTGGAGAAACCAAGTTTCTCCATTTATCTCATATGATGCACCATATCCTGGATTTGGCTGCTTGCTTTTTTTTTTTTTTTAAAGATGACCGGTAAGGGGTTCTTAACCCTTGACTTGGTGTTGTCAGCACCATGCTCACCCAGTGAGCGAACTGGCCATCCCTATATGGGATCCGAACCCGTGGCCTTGGTGTTATCAGCACCACACTCTCCCGAGTGAGCCACGGGCCGGCCCCAGGCTGCTTGCTTTCTCATGATCTCATTTAACTTGTTTCTTTATTCTCCATGCTTCTGTAAATTGCTATTTACACTTACAGGGTTGATTAGATTTAGATTTAGGTTTGTTTTTAGGCAATAAAATAATAATGATGTCCTGTCCCACTTGAGTGATGTGGATATTATTCAGTGGATTTAGGTGAGTCAGCCTGATTCTTCATTATAACGTTCACCATCAACCTTCTATGTGATGGTTTTAGCATCAGTGTACATTAGCGACAGCCTTGACCCATTATTTCATTAGGTGTAGCAAATGGTGATTTTTCTAACTATGTCATTATTTTCGTTATTTGTGGTTGCTGTTGTTTTAGTTCATCTATGTACTTGTAAACAGCTTTGTTGAGGTATAATGATGTGCTTCAATAAAATGCACAGATTTAAAGTATACAAGTTAATTAGTTTTGATTTTTTTTTTTTTTTTGACAGGTAAGGGGATTGCAATCCTCGGCACAGTGTTGTGTGCACCATGCTTAGCCAGTGAGTGCACCGGACATCCCTATATAGGATCCGAACCCGCGGCCTCAGTGCTACTAGCGCCGCACTCCCCCAAGTGAGCCATGGGGCCGGCCCCAGTTTTGACATATTTATATAGCTGTATAGTTTATTATGTAATTTGTTATAAAATGTTATATATTAATTAATAATTTAATTCTTTTATGAAGAAGAACTTTCTATCATCAACTATCTGATTACCCTGAAATACAGTTCATAGGGAAAGGCAGGCTGAATGCTTGATTCTTTCCCTTAAGTAATCAACTAACAGATAATGAGTTTGTGTCCTGGAAACTTTCAGTGCTGACATTTAAGAGTTTATTTTTAATTATTTTTTTGAGGGGTTGTGGGATTTTGGGTGGTGGCATTTTGGAGGGTTTTTATTTATTTGAAATGTTTCAATCAATTGTAGTCACTGTTCTTTTATTAATGCCCATATTATCCCACCTTAGACTAATGGGAGCCCCTTCAAGTTGGTTCTTATGTCTTTTTGATATAATTACAGTAGTCTTTAAAAGATTCTTTAATTTTTGACTCAACAAGGTATCATAGATTCAGCTTGTATATTTCCTACCACAGCCCTGGAATCAATCATTTCTCTAAGGAGTTTTGGTTTTTCTTAGTGGGGAATGACATATAGAACTATGGGCTACTTTTATGATTTAAAAAAAAATTCTTTCTAAAATTATGTTACTATTGATATATACTAATAAGATCCATTATTGGAATAATGCATTTTCTATCAATTGTCTAAGTTAATAGTGTTTGGGCTTGTCTTTTTTTATATTAGAGCTGAGTAATAACTTGTGGTTATTTCAAATAGCATTATTCTACTTTGCCTATTCTCTTTACTTATTATGGTCTATATTTACTTACCACAAAAAACTATAAAGAAATGGCACTGGGGCCAAAAAGCAGGAGACCTGGGGACTCAGGCACACTCTGCAGGTGGTGTGAAATAAGCAAACCAGCTCTTCCTATATGTTTCTGACTCCTTGTCTACACAGGTGAGGTTAAAGGCAATGAGCTGTCTCTGTGGACAGCTGGCAGCTGTGTAGGCTACTTGGTAAATATCACCCACTCATCTGGCATCAGCAGCCTGTTGGTCTTAGCTAGAGAAGCAAAGGAAGCCAAGAGAGAACTATAAGAAAGATCAGATAAACTAGAGACAGGTGTTCACTTCCATCTTCCAGACCCAGAAGAGGGAGGGAAGTATGAGTGAAAGAACAGACTACAGCCATTTCTCACTTTAAGTCTCTCAGCCAAAGATTGCCTGGTGAGGCGGGTGGAGAGGATGTGAGTCTTAAGTTGGATCTGAAGTTCAAACTAGGTCAGATTGCTTTTTTCATTTTTAAAAAATGCATTATGCATGTTAATGGGGTACAAAGCTGACTGTCACCACCTGTGCCCAAGATATGATGATCAGATGAATACTATTGGCATGCCCCTTACCACAAATTGCAATTATACCTGTGTCCCCCACCCAATCATTCCCCGACCTCCCTTCTCCTCCTCCCCTCCAACCCCAGCAACTCTAGGTATGCTCTCTTCCTCTGCAAGTCCAACACACCACTGTGTTCTTTCTTTCCTTCCTTTTTTCTCTCTTAGCTCTGCTTATGAGTGAGGACATGCAGTTTTTTCCCCTCTGTGCCTGGGTTATTTAACTTAACATAATTTTCTCCAAGCTCATCCATGTTGCTGTGAATGGCAGAATTTCATTATTTTTTATGGCTCAATAGTATTCCATAGTGTATATATACCATATTTTCCTTATCCAGATGTCCTTCAATGGACATTCAGGGGGGTTCCATATCTTGTCTATTCTATGTAGAGCTGTGATAAACATGGTAGTGCACGTATCCCTTCAACATGATGATTTTCATTCCTTTGAGTATGTACCTAGCAGTGGGATTGCTGTATTGTATGGTAGATATGTCTGCAGTTGTTTTAGAAACCTCCATACTGTTTTCTACGGTGGTTGTACTAATTTATAGTCCCACTAACAGTGCAGGAGCGTTCCCCTCTCTCCTCACCCTTGCTAGCACTTGTTACTCTCAGTCTTCTTGATTTTAGCTAGTTTAACTGGGGTGAGATGATATTTCAATGTGGTTTTAATTTGCATTTCCCTAATGATTAGTGATGTTGAGCATTTTTTAAACTACCTGTTGGCCATTTGTATGTTTTCTGTCAAAAAATGTCTATTCAGCTTCTTTGCCCATTTTTTAATTTTTTTTTTTTTACTGTGTACTTGCTTAAGTTCCCTATATATTTTGTTTATTAATCCCCTATTGGATGTATAGTTTGGAAATATTTTCTCTCATTCTGTAGGTTGTCATTTCACTCTGTCGATTGTTTCCTTTGTTGTGTAGAAACTTTGTAGATTGATATAATACCATTGACTTATTTTTTCTTTTGCTGCTTGTACTTTGGGGCTCTTATTTATAAAGTCTTGGCCCAGTCCTACTTCCTGAAGTGTTTCCTCTATATTTTCCTTTAGTAGTTTTATAGTTTCAAGTCTTATACTTAAATCTTTAATCCATTTTGAGTTGATGTTGGTATATGGCAAGAGGTGCAGGTCTGTGTTGGTATATGGCAAGAGGTGCAGGTCTAGTTTCTTTCTATTGTATATGGATATCCAATTTTCCCAGCACCATTTCTTGAAGAGGCAATCTTTCCCCAATGTATATTCTTTGTGCCTTTGTCAAAGATCAGTTGGCTGTAACTCTGTGGATTGATTTCTGGGTTCTCTATTCTATTCCATTTGTCCAAGTGTCTATTTTTTTATGCCAGTGCTATGCTGCTTTGGTTTCTATAGTTTTGTAATATAATTTGAAGTCAGGTAGTGTTAAGCGCCAAGCTTTATTTCTTTTGCTCAGGATTGCTTTAGATATTTAGGGTCTTTGTTGCTCCATATGATTATTTTTTCTATTTCTATGAAGAATGTCATTGGTATTTTGATGGGGATTGCACTGAATCTGTAGATTGCTTTGGGTAGTCTGGACATTTTCACAATGTTGATTCATCCAATCCAAGAGCATGGAATGTCTTTCCATCTTTTTGTGTCTTCTTTAATTTCTTCAGTAATGATTTGTAGTTCTCATTGTAATGATCTTTCACCTTCTTGGTTAAATTGATTTCTAGGTATTTTATTTTTTTGGTAACTGTTGTAAATGAGCTTACTTTCTTGATTCTATTTCTCTTAGTTCATTATGGGAGAATAAAAATGTTACTGATTTGGGGGTATTAATTTTATATCCTGCAACATTACCAAAATTACTACTCAATTCTCAGAGTTTTTTGATAGAGTCTTTAGGTTTTTCTATATATAGGATCATGTCATCTGCAAATAAGGACAGTTTGACTTTGTCTTTCCCAGTCTGGATGCCCTTTATTTCTTTCTCTTGCCTGATTGCTTGGGCTAGTAATTCCAGTACTATGTTAAATAGGAGTGATGAGAGTGGGCATTCTTGTCTTGTTCCTGTTCTTAAGGGAAAAGCCTTCAGTTTTTCCCCATTTGGGATGATATTAGAGGTGGGCTTGCACTAGCTGGCTTTTATTGTGTTGAGATACTTTCCTTCTATACCTAATTTGCTGAGAGTCTTTATCATGAAGCAATGTTGAATTTTGTCAAATGCTTTTTCTGCATCTATTGAGAAAATCATTTGGTTTTTGCCCTTGATTTTGTTGATGTGGTACATCACATTTATTGATTTGCATATGTTAAACCATCCTTGCAGCCCTCGGATGAATCCCACTTGATCATGATGTATAATTTTTTTTTTATGTGTTGCTGTATTCTGATTGCTACTATTTTGTTGAGGATTTTTACATTTATTTTCATCAAAGAAATTGGCCCACAGTTTTCTTTTTTGTTGTTGTATCTTTGTCTATTTTTGATAT
>NW_007730278.1:5139-6413 GCF_000696425.1 Galeopterus variegatus | reverse complement strand
CGGCAATGGATCGCAACCCTCAGTGTTGCCCCCGTACCGGACTGGGGACCGGCAACGGGATTGCAACCCTCGGCGTTGCCCCCGCGCCTCGCTCAGCCAGTGAGCAGGAACCGGTCTGCATGTGGGATCCAAACACTCGGGCGAGAGTGCCGCCGCGCTTCCCAAGCGGCACACTTATCCAGTGCGCCACCGGGCCGGCCCCTCTTTTTTTTTTTGAAGTAAGCATTTATTGCCATAAACTTCCCTCTTAGTACTGCTTTTGCAGTATCCCACAGGTTTTGATATGATGTGTCTTTATTTATGTTCATTGGTTTCTAGAAATATTTTGATTTCCTGTTTAATTTCTTCTTGGACCCATAGGTCATTAAGGAACGTGTTGGTTAATTTCCATATATTCATATAGAGCCCTGAATTTTGCTTGTTATTAATTTCTAGTTTTAGTCCATCATGGCCTGAAAAGATAGTTGGGATGATTTAAATTTTTGGAAAGTTATTGAGACTTGATTTGTGACCTAACATGTGATCTATCTTGAAGAATGTTCCATGTGCTGATGAGAAGAATGCATATTCTCAAGTCGTTGGGTGAAATGTTCTGTAGATATCTGCCAGGTCCAGCTGGTCTAATGTGTAGTTTAAATTCTGTGTTTTTCTGTTGATTTGTTGCCTGGAAGATCTGTCCAATGATGAGAGAGGGGTGTTCAGGTCTCCCCCTATTATCATATTGGGGTCTATTTATTTAGGTCTAATAGTTTTTGCTTTATGTATCTGGGTGCTCCTGTGTTGGGTGCATATATATTTATGATTGCTATGTACTCTTGCTGGATAGATCCCTTTATCATTATATAGTGGCCTTCTTTTTCTCTTTTTATGGTTTTTGGTTTAAAGTCTATTTTATCTGATATGAGAATAGCTACTCCTGCTCATTTCTGGTTTCCATTTGTGTGGTATATCTTTTTCCATCCCTTCACTATTAGTCTGTGTGCATCTTTACTGGTGAGATGAGTCTCTTGAAGACAGTATGTAGTTGGGTCTTGCTTTTTGATCCAATCAGTCTGTGTCTTTTGAGTGGAGAGTTTAATCCATTTGCACTTAGGGTTGTTATTAAGAGGTATTGTCTTATTCCTCACATTTTATCACTTTTTGTTTAGGTTTTTAAAGTATCTTTTGTTCCTTTCTTCCCCTTTTATTATTCATCTTCAATGTTTGCTGGGGTTTTTTTGAGGTGGTAAGATTTAGTATTTTTTCTCTCTCATTTGCATTTGTGTTTTACTAGT
>NW_007730278.1:2356-4003 GCF_000696425.1 Galeopterus variegatus | reverse complement strand
CTGTGTCTCTCCCTATACCTGGGAAGTTTTCCATTATTATTTCATTGAATAGATTTTCAGTCCCTTTACCTTTCTCCTCCCCTTCAAGAACAACCATGATTCAGGCATCTGTGTGCTTAAGGTTGTCTGCTAGCTCTCTTAGACTTTCTTCATTTTTAAAAATTCTTTTTTCCTTTTTTTGTCTGCCTGGGTTATTTCATAAAGACCACCTCTGAATTGGAAATTCTTTCTTCCACTTGCTTTAATCTGCTTCTTAAACTCTTGGTTGTGTTTTTCATTTCATTGAATGCATCTTTCCATTCTAGGAGTCCTGCTACATTCTTTTAAAGATATTGATCTCTTTGTAAATTTCTTCCTTCATATCCTGGATATTTTTTCTCATTTTGTTGTGTTGTCTGATAGACTTCTGTCTCATCTCATTGAGTTTCCTTAAGATAGTTACTTGGAATTCCTTTTCAGTCATTTCAAGGGTTTCCTATTCTGTAGGGTCTGGTACTTGAGAGTTACTGAATTCCTTTGGTGGTGTCATATTTTCTGGCTTTTTCAAATTTTTAATATCTCTATATTGATGTCTGGTTATCTGGTAGATCGATTGTATCTTCTATTACTCTGGAGTGGACTTTGAAGAGAAAGACTTCTTCCTCTTTTCCAGGCTCTTCAACTGCTTCTCCTTGTGTCAGTGAAGTCAAATATGTGGTGGACCACCTGCACAGTGGTTGTTGATGTTACTAAGGTAGCAAGTCATCCTTATGGCAGTAGTAGCTGTGGTGGTGGGTACTGTGGACCACCTCTGGAAGTTGTGTGAGGCCTCCCTGGTGGCAGTGGCATGAGTTCATGCCTTCTGTGAGGGCAGGGCAGGGCTATGTTGGTGGCTGGCTGGGTTTTCTGCCTGCTTGGGACCTCACCTGTGGGGCTGCTGGTGGTGAAGTTTCCTTCCTTCTGCAGGGGCAGGGCAGGGCTAGGCCAGACATTTTAAAAAGTGAATGTTACTGGAAAGACATAGATTCTACAAAAAATTTGGTAAATGATGAGAAAGGGGGTTTCAGCAAAGCCTGTTCAAAGGCAATAATGGAAGAAAAGTAAAAACCATTTGAATTTGTAGTTCATAATTTTCAGAATGTTCAATAAACTGGATGTATTTGGTAACCATAATTGGAGAAGTTAAATTTTTATACATCGATATATTTGTGTTATTTTTATTTATTTATTTTGGCAGCTGCCCTATATGGGGATCTGAAACCTTGACCCTGGTGTTATAACACTGCACTCTAACCAACTGAGCTAACTGGCTAGCCCTATACTTCAAAATAAAAAATAGAGATTCTGATATATAAAACTTAGAAGAAATTTCTTTATTTTAAGCTAAAGGTCAACAATCTTTCGTACCCTTTCACCACAGTTATGTTCCACTAGGTGGTAGCAGATATCTATTTTTTTTTTGTGACTGGTAAGGGGATCGTAACCCTTGGCTTGGTGTTGCCCGCACCGCGCTCAGCCAGTGAGCGCACTGGCCATCCCTATATAGGATCCGAACCCGCGGCCTCGGTGCTCCCAGTGCCGCTGTGCTCCCAGCGCCGCACTCTCTCGAGTGAGCCACTGGGTCGACCCGGTAGCAGATATCTTGACTTTGTCATCCACAATGAGATC
>NW_007730278.1:0-1117 GCF_000696425.1 Galeopterus variegatus | reverse complement strand
GAGTGAGCCACTGGGTCGACCCGGTAGCAGATATCTTGACTTTGTCATCCACAATGAGATCAAATTATAATTTTCTGCATAAATTTCATTGTAGATTTTAACTGTATATTTTTCAAATAAAAATTAAGAACACTATTTGACTATTTTAATAAAAACTTTAAATTGTTCACTTTTGTTTTAATACAAATAGAAATCACTATTGACTGATCACATATATTTTTAAGAGGCTAAAAGGTGAGTTATGTAAAAGTAATTTCATTCTCTCCCTAGCTAATCCTGTTTTTAATCTCTGGACTGACTAGAATGCTACTCCTTAATTCTGATGTTCTTTTACATGTCAACAGGAAATGGCTGGTACAGTTCTGGGACTTTAGTCAAACTTCGTAACACAAAATTTCTTGCAGTTTCCTTGTTCTAGGATGTTGGAGTTTAGGAAATAATTTTTGTGCCAACATTCTTTTATTTGTCCATAAGTTTCTACCTACTATTTTTAGAGTCTCACTTTTTTTTTTNGGGTTTCAGCAAAGCCTGTTCAAAGGCAATAATGGAAGAAAAGTAAAAACCATTTGAATTTATAGTTCATAATTTTCAGAATGTTCAATAAACTGGATGTATTTGGTAACCATAATTGGAGAAGTTAAATTTTTATACATCGATGTATTTGTGTTATTTTTATTTATTTATTTTGGCAGCTGCCCTATATGGGGATCTGAACCCTTGACCCTGGTGTTATAACACTGCACTCTAACCAACTGAGCTAACTGGCCAGCCCTATACTTCAAAATAAAAAATAGAGATTCTGATATATAAAACTTAGAAGAAATTTCTTTATTTTAAGGTCAACAATCTTTCGTACCCTTTCACCACAGTTATGTTCCACTAGGTGGTAGCAGATGTCTATTTTTTTTTTTGTGACCGGTAAGGGGATCGTAACCCTTGGCTTGGTGTTGCCCGTACCGCGCTCAGGCAGTGAGCGCACCGGCTATCCCTATATAGGATCCGAACCCGCAGCCTCGGTGCTCCCGTGCCGCTGTGCTCCCAGCGCCGCACTCTCTTGAGTGAGCCACTGGGTCGACCCGGTAGCAGATATCTTGACTTTGTCATCCACAATGAGATC
>NW_007730277.1:197068-200500 GCF_000696425.1 Galeopterus variegatus | reverse complement strand
GGAAAGATGGCAAGTGAACAACCTAACACTGCACCTTAAAGATCATGAAATGACATTTTAAAACTATTGAAGGAAAATACAAAGGCAATTTTTTTTTTCCTTTTTGTCTTTTTTTCGTGTCCGGCAACGGATCGCAACCCTCAGTGTCGCGCCCGTACCGGACCGGGACCGGCAATGGGATCGCAACCCTCGGTGTTGCTCCGACACCTCGCTCAGCCAGTGAGTGGGAACCGATCTGTATGTGGGATCCGAACCCTTGGCGGGAGCGCCACCGCACTCCCAAGCTGCACAATGTAGCAGTGCGCCACTGGGCCGGCCCTACAAAGGCACTTTTAAAAGTTCATGGAAAGATTCATATTACCTTTTCATTCTATTTTTCTATGAACTTTTTGAAGTACCCTCATAAGTATCAACTTAGAATTCCGTACCTATTGAAAATATCCTTCAAAGGTAAGAACTAAATTAAAACATTTATAGAAAAACAAAACCAAGAGAATTAGTCACCAGTAGTCTCTCCTGAACAGAAATACTAAGAATAATTTTTCAGAAAGAGGGAAAATAACCTCACATGGAGGCAAGAAAATTTAAGAAGGCACTGAAAGCTATGTAAAGTATATATATGTGGATAAATATGTGATATTAACAATACAAAATAATAATAATAATGGCATGTGGGACTTAAAATATATGTAAAATTAAAATTCAGTGTGACAGCACATAAAGCAGAAGAGGTTAAATACAATTTGTAAGATCCAGCTATTGTCTGGAAATAGAAAAAATAGCAATTTATGTTAAATTCTAATGAGATAAGGATGCATGTTGTAATACCTTTAAGGTAAACACTAAGAGCATAACAAAATAACGTATAATTAATAAAGAGAAATCTTAATAGTAAAATTACCTATAAATCTAATAGAAGGAAAGGTAGAGAAAAAGAATCAGACATGCAACAAACAGAAAACAAATGGTGAAATGATGTTTATAACACAAATGTGCCAGGATACATGTCATGCAAATGATCTAGTAATATTCCAACTAAAAGACCGGTTTAAAAACTCATTTGACTGTGAGACTTAATTTACAAAAAAAAAAAAAAAAGTTACTTTGTTAAGAGATTTAAGAGATTTCCCTTAAAAATAAATTGACAGTAAGAAAAAAGAAAGATGTGCTATATTAACACTAACCAAAAGAAAGCTAATGCAGCCCCATTAACATAAAACAAAGTAGGCACTAAGGAAATAAAGGATTACTAGATATAAAAAAGAATATTTCACAATAATAAAAGGATAAACCACCAGAAAGATATAACAGTTCTTAATATATCTGTACATATTAACACAACTTTAACATATATAAAGCAAAAATTAACTAAACAAAAAAAATTAAAATCATATTGAAAAATTTAAATACCCGTCTTCGAAAACTGACAGGAAGTCAGTAATGATATAGAAAATTTGAGCAGCATAATTTTTAAAACTGACCACATTGACATAAAGAGAGAACATCACAATCAAAACTTTTAAAATGCATATTATTTTCACAAGATCATGACACATATCAAAATAGTAAATTTTATGAAATTTCAGAGTTGAAGTCATTTCATGTATGTTTTCTTAACACAACAGAATTTAAGCTAGAAACAAAACCAAAAAGTACAAAATACCCAAATTTTTGTGAACTAAGCAACATACTTCCCAATAGTATATGAAATTTAAAGGGGATCACGAGGAGAGTTAGAAAATATTTTAAATGAATAATAATACAAATATGACATGTCCAAATTGTGGGATGCAGCAGAAACAATACTTTGAGGCAATTTAATAGTGTGCATGTGTGCGTGTAAGTGTGTGTGTGTGTGAAGGAAACAAGCTGAAAATTAATGATCTACAAATTTCATATATGAAAAAGAGGATATTACAATAGATTCTACACACTTAAAAGATATAAAAGGATAATATGAATAACTCTATACAAATACATTTTAAATTTCAGTTGACATAAATAATTGCTTTAAAAGACATAATTATTTAGAATGAGACCAGAAATAGTGGATATTGGATTAGTTTTATACCTATTAAAGAAATTAATCTATAATATAAGAGAAACCTTCCTGTGATATAATTTTATGTTTAGATCACTTCGTTTGTGAATTCTTCAACAAAATAATACAGAGTTTACCTAATTGAAGGTACAGGAAATCAAACGTTTCTTATCACTAGGAAGTTCAATTGGAGATAGTGACATGCCTTCTGCTCACTCCAAAACTTTAAGCATCGAAATTAATCAGCTAGTTGCAATCAGAGAAACTGGAAAACCATGGCCCTGATGAACCACACCGTGCTAGTCTGCTTTCCAAGTGGAGGAAGACACCAGTAAAGATTTCTCCGTGCTTCTTACTAATTCATATGACAGACAACCACAACATGAGAATTAGGGTAAGAGCAGAATAAAGACAAGAGCAAGTGAGTCAGGGAGAGAAAGAGATAAAGGGATCCCCTTGCCCCTTGAATAGAGATGGCCCATTCTGCTCTTAACATTACCAAACTGATGACAAGCTCTAGACATCTTGCCAATCAGAAAAAAAGAAAAAACAAAATAAACAAACACCTCCTACTATGGAGAGGAGCAACTGAGACAGGGAGAGAGAATCTTGCAGAATTCCTTGTTATACTGTTCCCTACTGAGGTACAGTAGAAGCCCCTCTTTATAAATGTGAAAACTGAGGAATAAGTATTTGCCATGTTAGTCATTTTACCATTGAAAACTAGGAATCAAATGGGAAAGTTGATGAGGACCAAAGCAAACCATTTATTGCAGAGTACAACTGCTGGACTTTGTACAACTGCTGGCTTTGGAGCTATCCAGACCAGGACCGGAATCTTGACTCTACCTCTTATCCGCTGTGAGACCTGGAGTAAGTCTGCTCAGCATCTCCCAAAGTAGTTCAGCAGATTTTAACAAAGTTTAGAGAGTCTGTTTAGAATAGTCTGATATATAATAAACATACATAAAATTACGTAGAGACAGTTCAGAATGAATAGTTGTTTATTTTCTACGGTAACATAAAAGCACAGAAAAATGTCAGTGTGACTACAGACTGGAGAAAAATAGATCAGATAGATAAATGATAGAGATAGACTGATAGATGATAGATAGCAGATAGACAGATCGATAGATAGACAGATGGAGTGAGCCAATGTCCGAGACAATAAAGATTGGTTTCAAGTATTAGCTCAAAGTTAAAAGGATAAATGCTCCAGATTGTGGGTAGTGATTTGTGATTGAGTCGCTTCTCACATAGCCAATTTTGCACTAGCTTATTCCATGGTGAGTAGCAGCAAGAATTAACTTAACATTGTTACATTTATTATTCATTCTATAAGCTTTTGTTGGGTATACACTCAGTGCCCTAGGCAATAGGCTAAACATATG
>NW_007730277.1:193840-195709 GCF_000696425.1 Galeopterus variegatus | reverse complement strand
GGCCTTCCCTGTAGAAGAATTGAACCAGGCCAAGGACTATGGTGAGGGAAGCAAAGGACATAGGGTGCAAAGTCAGACAGGCATTCGCTCTTGGGAGCTGACTCTGAACTTACACAATTCTGAGAATGACTGCCTCCTTAAATTTTGTTCCCTAGCTGACTTGTTGTGTCATCATAGATGAGGCCCTGGGTATAGCTTTCTAGGTGTTTACATACAAGGTTATTCCTCCATACAGTTTTTCATAGTAGCTATACTAATTTACAGTCTCACCAACAGTGTAGGAGAGTTCCTCTCCGCATCCTCACCAGCATTTGTTATTCTCTCTTTTTGATTATGGCTAGTCTAACTGGGGGCAGATAATATCTCAATGTGGTTTTAATTTGCATTATCCTGATGATCAGTGATGTTGAGCATTCTTTAAAGTCCCTTTTGGACATTTATATATATTCCTTCAAAAAATGTCTATTCAGCACCTTTGCCCATTTTGTAATTGTGCTGTTTGTTTTTTTTACTGTATAGTTTTTTGAGTTCCTTGTATATTCTGGATATTAATCCCTTGTCATATGTACAGTTTGCAAATATTTTCTCCCACTCCATAGATCATAATTTCAGTCTGTTGATTGTTTCCTTTGCTGTGCAGAAGTTTTTTAGTTTAATAAAATCCCATTTATTTATTTTTTCTTTTGTTTCTTGTGCTTTTGGGATCTTATTCATAAAGTCTTTGCCTAGCCCTACTTGCTGAAGTGCTTCCCATATGTTTTCCATTAACATTTTTATAGTTTCAGGTCTTATACTTAAGTCTTTAATCCATTTTGAGTGGATTTTGGTATATATCTAAAGATGCATATCTAGTTTCATTCTTTTGTGTATGGATATACAATTTTCACAGCACCATTTATTGAAGAGCAGTCTTTTCCCCAGTGTACGTTTTNTCATTCTATAAGCTTTTGTTGGGTATACACTCAGTGCCCTAGGCAATAGGCTAAACATATGGTCAATATAAGAGATATGTCTCTAGTTTTCAAACACCTACATTGGAAGACATGACTAGCCCAAGGAAAGAAGCAGAAAATCTTATCATTTTATGACACACTTTGAGAGAGAAAGGGAGAGAGAAAATAATACAGGGGATTTAGAAGAGTCATGTCCTCAGTACGCATACTTCCTGCTCCTCAGAGGGAAAGTCCTACAGCTGCCCAACTCTATCTATTAGTTGTGATTGAGTTTAAATCAAGGCAAAGTCACAGAAAGCTTGATTGTGGACATATATTCTCCAAATTAGCTCTAATCAGTAATTAAGCTGGTATTCTATTCTCCAAAATTGAATAAAATTATTCAAGAGAGCCAATAAATGTAGAAAACTGTAGGGAAAATGCCAAGCATAGACTAATTATACTACTATCTAATAAAAGTATTTATCTATTGAACACTTATGTGCCAAACCCCAATGCTAAAATTTGTGTGTGTGTGTGTGTGTGTGTATCACTAAATCCCTCCAAGGAAGGTATTACTAACCCTTTTTTTCTGACAGAAAACCGACACTTAGAAATGTGGGAATCTTACTCAAGACAACAGCTTGCTATAGAATGCTATAATCCAAGGGTAACATGACATTTAATCTTGTCTCAGAAGGTTACTGATGCTCCCAAATCTGGAGGGTTATATGTCATGTTCATAAGCTACAAAGTCTGAGAGATATATTCTATGGCAAGTGATTTATTGATGGAGTCAGCTTAGGAGAAACTTGTAAGTTAATGAGGTAAACAGGAATGGAACAGGAAGAAGCTGAAAAAAGGTATGGTTTCAGGTGAATATGATTGCAGTCTGATCCTGTAGAGATACCTGAAGCACGAATTGTGCCACAGACTT
>NW_007730277.1:166624-192657 GCF_000696425.1 Galeopterus variegatus | reverse complement strand
AAATATTTTCTCCCACTCCATAGATCATAATTTCAGTCTGTTGATTGTTTCCTTTGCTGTGCAGAAGTTTTTTAGTTTGATAAAATCCCATTTATTTATTTTTTCTTTTGTTTCTTGTGCTTTTGGGATCTTATTCATAAAGTCTTTGCCTAGCCCTACTTGCTGAAGTGCTTCCCATATGTTTTCCATTAACATTTTTATAGTTTCAGGTCTTATACTTAAGTCTTTAATCCATTTTGAGTGGATTTTGGTATATATCTAAAGATGCATATCTAGTTTCATTCTTTTGTGTATGGATATACAATTTTCACAGCACCATTTATTGAAGAGCAGTCTTTTCCCCAGTGTACGTTTTGTTGCCTTTGCCAAAGATGAGTTAGCTGGAAGTCTGTGGGTTGATTTCTGCATTCTCTATTCTGCTCCATTGTTCTGAGTGTGTATTTTTATGCCAGTACCATGCTGTTTTGGTTACTACAGCTTTGTAGTATAATTTGAAGTTGGGTAGTGTTATGCCTCTGGCTTTTTTGGGGGGGGGGTGCTCAGGATTGCTGTGGCTATTGGGGTCTTTTGTTGTTCCATATAAATGTTAGGATTTTTTTTTCTATTTCTGTGAATAATGTCATTGGTATTTTGATGGGGATTGCACTGAATCTGTAGATTGCTTTGGGTAATATGGACATTTTTCACAATGTTAATTCTTCTGATCCAAGAGCATGGAATGTTTTCCATCTTTTTGTGTCTTCTTTAATTTTTTTCAGTGCTGATTTGTAGTTCTCATTGTAGAGATCTTTCATCTCCTTGGTTAAATAGATTCTTAATATTTTATTTTTTGTACTATCAGAAATGGGCTTACTTTGCATACATTCCAGAAATCTCACTTCTAGGTATATACCCCAAGGAATAGAAATCATCATGTCAAGGAGATACATGCACTCTCACATTCATTGCAGCTCTATTTACAATAGTCAATATATAGAACCAACCTAAATGACAGATGACTGGATAAGGAAAATGTGGTATATATGCACTATGGAATACTACTTGGCCATAAAAAAGAATTAAATTCTGCCATTCACAGCAACTTAGATGAGCTTGGAGAAATTACATTAAGTGAAATAAGCCAGACACAGAGAGAAAAATACTGCATGTCCTCACTCATAAGTGGAATTAAGAGAGAAAGTAGGAAGGAAAGAAAGACCACTGTGGTATGTTGGACTTGCAGAGGGAGAGAACATACCTATGGTTGACAGTGGTGAGGGGTAAAAAGGAGTGAGGTCGAGGAGAGGTTGGATGGGGGACACAGGAAATAATCGCAATTTGTGGTAATGGGCAAACTGATAGTACTGATCTGATCATCACTTCTTGGGCACAGGTGGTGATGGTCAGCTTTGTACCTCATGAATATGCATAATCAATTTTTTAAAAAGTTATTCTTGTCAGCTAAGGGCAGCTCTCAAGAGAAGAATGCCTGTGTGAGCCATTAGCAGCCAACATTCCCAACAGTTGGGAGATGGCCATGGTAGGTCAATAAAGGAGATCTGGATAGTCCACCAAGAGCATTTACTACACTGCACCTCTTACACTGCTCACAGCCACTTTCATCTTACATTAAGTTTACTCTATCCAGACACAGATTCTCCAGGATTCTGGCTAGTCACAATTTCTGGGGAAATTTACAAGCAGAGGGTCAGTGGGATGACCTGCAGTAGTTGAGACTGTAGGTCCCAACTAAATAAGGCTCATCATCTTTTTCTACCACAGAGATCCCAGTCACAGGGATCATCTGCTATCAGCATGCCTGGACAGGAGACCCAGAACCTCATCTCTGAGGGATGTGCACTCTTGTTTACCATGCCTTTATCAGACCGTGGTTGCTAGCTTTGATAATTTACAGTTAAAAGTTGACTTGGTAGTGCCAAGAACATGTCAAATACATTCTTCCCCAGCAGCCTTACCTCCTCATTGTGATCAAGGCCAATTACCCATCCAGTCTGGTAACTCTGTCCTGTGCCTGCTGATCTATTGCACTGAGAAGCCCAAAGTGACAAGCCAACAGCCATAACTTTAAATTTAGTGAGGCTTTTATGGGTCTCCTGATAGAAGTGTCTCTCCTCTAGGAATCAGTACCTGTATATCTACAGAGCGTGAAGTTGTAAGCATGGGAAACACAAATTCCCCAAGTGGGTCCCCAGGGTGATAGTGAATAGACTTTTATTTGCCTACTTCCATTTCTTGACCCAAATATTCTACCAATTGTAAACACACCTATGCAATGGCTGTTGATTTAAGGTATATATTATCTGATAAAGGATAGTGCCTTATCCTTGGAGGGTGCTGTCTCCAAGCTGGCACTACAGCTGTACCTGCAAGGAGACATCTCACTGCTCTATCAGGTCATTAGTTTCTGGATGGTGTGGCATGTGGTAGGTCCAATGGATCTGGGTCCATAGCCATGTTCTCACTGATGAAGCTTCATTGCTATAAAGTGGATCCCTTGATATACAGAATCCCATGTTAGAAGTGCCCCTAGAAAGTGGTGTTGACTGAACCCTGTAGCCAGAAAAGGCAAATCACCCCTAATGCATGTGTCATTCCAAATTTTGGTGAATTTTTACCTTTTCCAGAATGGTATGGGGTTTAACATTATCAACTGCATACCAAGTGGAAGGCTAGTCTTCTTCAAGGGAGGCAAATTATTAAAGGCTCAGTGTTCTCTGTTGCTAGAAATTGGCATTCAGCAATGGCACTAGGTAGATCAGCTCTGGCGAGAGGAAACCCAGGCTGTCACCTTGCATAGCCTCCATCTCTGCCACCATGGCTTTTTCTTTTATTAGCCCATTGTGCAGTCAAGGGGTGACTCAGGACAGAGACTAGCTAATATCTACTGGCCAAGTTAGCCTATGCACTTGTTAAAACAAACGAACAAAGAAAAAACACTCTTCTGCAATAGATATTTGTAGTGAGCATTAATGTGCAATACACAGATTCCTATACTTTGCATCTGTCCCCATAGGTCTACTCATATGACTCTCCCCAAGACCTCCTTGTCACAGATCTTCTAACCTTGCTCCTTTCAGGTCCCTAACCAACCAGTAAAGCAACTCATAATTGCACTTGAGTCTGTGCAACTTGAGATACTTCTTTGTCCATTTAAAGCAGATGATCAAGAAATCCAGCTAAAACTCTTCTCTTCTCATGGGATTTCTACTCACCACTATTTTAGAGGGCCACGCATGAGCAGGGCTGTAGTGCAGCCACACTTTATTTTGGTTTGCACTGTTATATGTGAGCTGACTCCTACAGAAACCAAGCACAGTTTTTATTTGTTTGAGTCTTCCTTCATCAGCTGATGATAAGAAACTCCCCATGAGGCCACAGGTGTGAACTGAGGGAAGGTCATCAGTACAACAATGGTGAATGACAGGTAGCTAATTTGTGATCTCTGAATCTGCTCAGACTTAATTCCAGAAATACTAATACCATCATGCAATAAATTGCTGCTGGGTCCACTAATCTTGACTTGGCGGGTCTCACAGAGTGTAGCTCATGGTGAGCATGGCTGGCTGTACACTAACTTAATGTCCCACAGTCACATAACCAGTTTCTAGCAGGGCCCAGTATCATGCCAGTAGCTACTTTTTGAATTGTGTGTGTGGGGGGGGTGTTTGCATATGGCATGGTCTTGCTCCAGACCTTAGGGATCTGTGCTGTAACTCTACTATTGGGGCTTGCCAAAAACATCACGTGGTATCTTTGCTCACTACAAATACCTCTAGTAATGTGGGATTAGTGGATTAGTGGAGCCATGTGGCTCAAGTGGAAAAGTAGCAGACTGGACCTGCTTCAGAGGCTCTTCTTGCTCTGAGGCTCACTCAAAATAAGTTGCCTTCTACATCAGCTAGTAAATAGGTAAAAGCAGTATTCACAATTGCAGAATATGCCGCTTCCAAAATGCAAATAATCCTGGTCATCAGCTAAGACTACCCTTGAGCTTCAGGAGATACCTCTTTAAAAGCTTCCAAGGAGCCCTCTGAATTTCATACTTTGCTTCAGTTTGATGATTAGTAGGTCTTGCAATTTGTCATTTTCTCTCCTCAATGCATTAATGGTGCTTTACACCATCACCTAGTTCCACAATCCATATAATTATTATTCCAATAAAATTCCAATGAGATTACATATGTTAATATATCCCCTTCCACTTGTATCCTACCCCAGTTTATCACAAGTGAAAGCATAAGCAATTTTACTGCTGTAGCATCGTGCCAGGGACCATCAATACTCCACCTACCATCGGTGATGGGGTTGTTATTACTATTCAGCCAGCAAATGATTCAGCTCCAGAATCTCAATCTTTAAAGTCAGACTTCTAGGATCACTCCTGGTCTTATATCAGATTTGCTTCTAGGGAATTTTTTTTTCTAGGGAATTTTTCCTTTTCTTGCCTGTGCTTTTGCTGTCATATCCAAAAAAAAAAAAATCATTGACCAGACCAAAGCTAAGAAGCTTGTTCCAGAGAAAGACAAATATTTTATGATCTCACTTACATGTGAAAACTAAAAATATTAAACTCATAGAAATAGAGAGTAGAATAGTCTTTGAATAGGTGAGGTGATATATGTGTTAAGTAACTTCATAATAGTAATAATTTCAAAATATCTATTCATAACATATTATCAAGTTGCACACCTTACATTTATACAATTTTATTTATCAATTAAACCTCAAGATATAGTTATCTAAATAAAATTATATTTCATTACCTAAATAAACTTTTTAGCATAAATTTTTAACCTAAATGCATATTTAAAATATTTAATGTATATTTATTACCCAAATAAAAGTTATACCTCAATTACACCTTGATCCCCTCAATAAAGGGGAAAAAATTTTTAAGTAATAAAATAAAACATAAAAAAAATATTTTCTCTATTTTCTTCTAGTAATTGTAAGGTTTTAGGTCTTGTCTTTAAGTCTGTAAGTTGATTATTGTATATGGTGTGAGGAAAGGGTCCGATTTCATTTTTCTACATATGGATATTTGGTTTTTTCAGCATTGTCTACTGAAGAGACTTCCTTATTGTGTGCTCTTGGTATCCTTGTCAAAAATCAGTTTACCAGACACACATGAATTTGTTTCTGTGTTCTCTATTTTGTTCATTTGTCTATATGTCTTTTTTTAGGCTAGTACCATACTGTGTTTTGATTACTTTGGCTTTGTAATATATTTTGAAATCAGGAAGTAAGAGACCTGCATCTCACTTTGTTATTGCTCAAGATTGGTTTGTTTATTCAGGGTCTTTTGTAATTCCATACGAATTTTAGGTTTTTCTTTCTATTTCTGTAAAGAATGTAATTTGAATTTTAATGGGGATTTCATTGAAACTGTAGATCACTTTGGGTAGTATGGACATTTTTACAATATTAATTCTTTCAATTTATAAACAATATCAATTCTTCTGATCCATGAACACAGAATACTTTTCCATTTATCTGTGTCTTCTATAATTTCCATTATTAATATATTATAATTTTCAGTGTACAAGTCATTCACCTCTTAGGTTAAGTTTATTTCTAAGTGTTTTATTACTTTTGTTGCTATTGTAAATGAAAATGTTTTCTTAATTTCTTTTTTTAGATAGCTCATTGTGTACGAAAATGCTACTAACTTTTGTGAGTTCATTTTGTATACTCCAGCCTTGCTAAATTTGTTTATTAGTTATAATATTTGTTAACTCTTTAGAGTTCTTTACATATATGATCGTGCCATCTGCAAAAAGATAATTTTTCTTCATCTTTTTTATTTAGATGTCATTTATTTCTTTTTCTTGTCTAATAGCTGTGGCTACAATTTCATCTCTTTCATTTTTGAGTTTATTTATTTGAGTCTTCTCTCTTTTTTCCTACTTGGTCTAACTAAAAATTTGTTGATTTTGTTTATTAAAAAAACTAAATTAAAATATTTCTTTTTGTTTTTCTAGACTGCATTTCATTTATTTCTGCTTTAAACTTTACTATTTTCTTTCTTTTGCTAACTTTGTGCTTAGTTTGTTCTTTTTTTAGTTCCTTAAGGTGTAAAGTTAGGTTGTTTATTTGAGATTTTTTCTTTTGTAATGTAGGCATTTATTACTATAAACTTCCCTCTTAGTACTACTTTTGCTACATTCCATAAGTTCTTGTATGCTATGTTTTTATTTTTATTTCTCTTAAGGTATTTTTTAATATTTTTTATTTTATCTTTGATTTAATGATTGTTCAAATGAGTGTTGTTTAGTTCCTACATATTTATGAATTTTTCTGATTGTTAATCATTGATTTCCAATTTTACTCAATTGTAATCAGAAAAGGTACTTGGAATGATTTTGATCTTTTTAACTACATTAAGACTTATTTTGTAGATTAACTCATGATCTGTCCTGGTGAATGTTCGGTGTGTGCTTTAGAAGAATGTGCATTTTTCTGCTGTTGTATATAAAGTTCTGTATAGGTTTATTGGGTTCATTCGATCTATATTATTCTTCAGTTCTGGTATTTCCTTATTGATTTTCTCTCTGGATCATCTATCTATTACAGAGAGTGAGATGCTGAAGCCTTCTACTATTATTGTATTGCTGTCTATTTTTCCCTTCAGATATGTCAATGTTTACTTTATATATTTAGGTCCTTTGATGTTGGGTACACATATACATGTAATTGTTATATCTTGCTGTTGAATTTACACTTTTGTCATTATAAAACAATCTTCTTTGTGCCATGTAACAGGTTTTGACTTAAATTCTATTTTGTTTTATATAAGCTTAGCCACCCCTGCTTACTTTTGGTTACCATCTGCATAGAATATCTTTCTCTACTGCTTCACTGTCAAGTATGTGTGTTCTTAAATCTAAAGTGAATCTCCGAAAGACAGAATATACTTGAGTCTTGTTTTTTGTCCATTCAGGCACTCTATTTTATTTTTAATTTCAGAATTTAATATATTTACATTTAAAGTAATTATTGATCATTTAAAAACTTACTCTTACCATTTTGTACATTGCTTTCTGTCTGTGTTGTATTTGTCTTGTTTCTCTCTTCTTTCTTTTGTATTTCTTTGTTATTTGGTGATTGTGCATGTGTGTGTGTGCATGTCTCTGTGTCTGTGTGTAGTGGTGGTGATGGTGTACTTTGATTCCTTTCTATTTATTTTTTATGTACCTACTGTACATTTTATTTTGAGGTTACCATGAGGTTTACATCAAACATTTTACAGTTATGGCTGTATGTTTAAAGCTGATAACAACTTAACTTTAAACACACAGATACTCTACACTTTCTCCCTCTCACCCACCTTATTTAATTGTGTCAGATTTAGCCTCTTTATATATTGTTTTTATTAACAAATTTCTTTGGTTACAATTTTTTCTGACTAGTTTATCTTCTAATTTATGAACTGTTGTTAGTGATTTACATACCACCATTCCAGTTTTCTAATATTCTGTGTTTTTTCTTATGTCTATCATTAGCAGTGAAATTTATATTTTCACTTTTTGTGTGTTTTTATCATCTTTTCATTTTAACTTGAATCACTCCCTTTAGTACATCTTATAAGGCAAGTCTAGTGTTGAGGGACTCTCTCAGTTTATGTTTGTCTGGGAAGCCTTCATATTGTCTTCATTTCTAAAGAACTGCTTTTGGTTGGCAGGTTTGTTGGTTTTTGTTCTGTTTTGTTTTTAGTACTTTGAATGTATCATCCCACTCTCTCCTGGCCTGCAAGATTTCTTCTGAGAAATTCGCTGATAGTCTTATAGAAGCTCCATTGTATGTGACAAGTCACTTTTCTCTGGTTGTTTTCAAAATTCTCTTTGTATTTGACTCTTGTCAATTCAATTACTACGTGTCTCAGTGCAGAATTCTTTGGGATCAATCTATTTGGGGATTTGGGGGCTTCATCAATCATGATGTCTTTTTCCCTCAATAGATTTGGGAAGTTTTCAGTCATTTTTTTTTTAAAAAACAGCCTTTCTGCCCATTTTTATCTCTCTTTTTCTTATACTCCCATTATATATATATATATATATATATATATATATAGGTTCACTTCACTGTGTCCCATAAGTCCTGTATACTTTCTTCACTCTTTTTGTTTTTTTTGTTATTGATGTTTTCTGGTTTTGTTATTGTTGCTGTTGTTGGTTTCTCTTTTTGTTTCTCTAACTGACTAACTTAAATGACCTGTCTTAAAGTTCACTAATTTTTTCTTCTGCATGATTAAGTCTGTTGTTAATGCTCTATTGAATTTTTGAATTTTTCAATTCAGTCATTGTATTCTTCAACTTCAGGACTTATATGTTTCTTTTTTTATGTTTTACACATCTTTATTAAACTTCTAAGTTTGTTCATTTATTGCTTTTCTGACTTTAGTTGTTTATCCATGTTCTCTTATAGCTCATTGTGCTCCAAGATTATTATTTTGAATTCTTGGTCAAGCAATTTAATAATCTCCATTTCTTTGTGTTGGATACTGAAGTTTTATTAGTTTTTCTTTGGTGATGTCATTTTTGCCTGATTCCTTATAATTCATATAGCATGTAATAACTGAATTGCTGAAAGTCAAAGACAAAGGGAATTTTGAAAATAACCAGAGAAAAGTGACTTGTCACATACAATGGAGCTTCTATAAGACTATCAGTGAATTTCTCAGAAGAAATCTTGCAGAAGAAATCTTTGCATTGGTGTCTATTCATTTGAAGGAACTCTTCCTGCCTTTACAAACAGGATTCAGCAGGTAAAGGATTCCTGCTGGATTCCCAGACTGATGGGACTACCTCTGGATTGCAGTCAAATAGGGTTTCTGCTGGGTCTGCAGTAGGTACATGGCTGGTGGGCATGTTACCAAGAGTATGGGAAGTTATGGTTCCCATCTGGGCCCTGGGTAGAAAGAACTGCATCCAGAACCAAGGTCAAGTAGGGCTGGAGCAAGGTCATGGGGCCACTTCTAGGTCCACAGAAATGTCTTCAGATGGCATGTTTATTACCAGAGTTGTGGACTAGTATGGCTCATACCAGGTCTCTGGGCAGGCCCCTGAGCAGACAGAACTGCATCAGGGACCACAATAGAGAAGTGCTGGACCCAGGGTACAAGACTGGTCCAGAGTGCACAGTTGAATTCACAGACCCATTGTCAATAGGCCTATTATCCAAAGTGTTGATGGGTATAACTCCCACCAGGCCCATGAGTGGGCAGGATTTTCCCCAGAATATGGAAGACCAGGGCTGAAGCCAGGTCACAGGAGTGCCTCAAAGTACATAGTTGGGTCCAAGGTCAATGGGCCTGCCATTGGGTAGAGCAAGGCTGAAGCTGGGCCACAGGGCTGCTTATGGGTCTGTACTCAGGTCTGCTAGGGTGGAATCCACAGGGTCATGGGGCTGCTTTTGGCTAGGACCATGGTTGGTTAACATGCCATAGGGGCACATTGTGAGTCTTCCAGTGTGGCCCTCCTCAGTCTTGGGCTCCACTGGGGTTTTACAACCTCCTACCTGGGTCCCAACACTCCCATAAAGGTACTTTTGTCAGTGTCTGGCTGCTAAATCATTGTTTCCATGGGGTACTGGGGGATGGTCATGATCTGTGGTCCTCCTATTCTGTCATCTTGCTGACATCTTACCTATGACTTTCTTGAAATTGAAAAATGAATCTCAGTTTAGCTGGTCCCTTACTCCTTTGTTAATTCCTAGGAATATAGCTGATGTAGTCAATTCCTGTTGGCTGGAAAATGTTCAGATATCTGTGTGGCCCTAATCTAAACTGAATTCCAGCTTTCTCTACTACCTCTGGTCCATGTAAAATACTCACACATTCTTTCCCCAAAATATTACCAATGTAGAATGTTCTCCGTATTGCTGTAACACTTTTTTTTGTTTCACCCCAAAGTTGATTAGGCTCCTGAACTTTAGATTTCTCAATCAGTTTTTATAAATAGGCCATTGTGTCCTCCAAATCAAGGAGGATGGTTATTAAGCCCAGACCATTGAAACCTGTCATTAAGTTTAAGGTATAGGGAAGGGACCTTCCCCATCTCACTTGGAGTGAGTGAAGGGATTCAAAGCATATCAAAAACTTTTCCCAGATTCCTCTATACAAAGCTTCTCTCCATCTATACTCTTTCTGTCTTGTTTTATAATCCCTAATACAGGTAAATGGTCTGAGAGTTTTAAAATTAACTTTCTGGGTAAATCTAAAAATTGCTTCCACATCTTACATTTCTCTTGGAATGTGTAATCTACTGTTTCTCAGCACTTCTGTTAATGCTTTCACTTTAACATCTTATTACATCCAGTTTTTATAGTTTCTGATCTGACCTCTTCAGGTCTCTCTCTCAAAACTGAGATCCCAAAAGTATATCCATTCCCAGTTCTCTAAAAACACTTTCCCACCCAATCATTTCAATTCCCTTGAGCCCAATCCTACATAAACTTATTAAATAACCAGCTATGTTCAGAAGATGGTTTGTCCACCTTTAAAGCCAGAATGATCTAAGATCAATTCCCAGCTCTATCATTTATTTGTGGTGTGATCCTGAGGAAGTTACTTAGTATTTCTTAGCCTCATCTATAAAATATCTGCCTTGGAGAATTTTTGAGATGATTAAATAACAGAGCAGCTATTAAGTGTCAGGTACCTAGTAGAGGCTCAATTAATATTAAGGTCTCTTATCTCTACCCATGATTTCTCTGTAGGTTGTTAATTAAACGTTTTATCATGTAGACTCCAATCAAATCCCGACATCCTTTTCCTTCTTATCTCTCACATGGTAATTGGAAATCAATATCCTAATTCCAGTGAGGGAGTGGTGTTCTTGGAATTTGAAACTGTATGCAAAAACCTCTGAAACATGGGTGAATAAAGAACTCTGGGTGACTGAAACAGGATCAGCTACATAATTTGCAGAACCTAGTGTGAACTGAAAATTCAGGGCCTTTGGATAACTATTGCTAAGAATTACAAGACATCAATAGCAAGACTAGTAAATCAAACACAGGACCCTTCTGAGTGCCAGGCATTGCGATGCTGGCCCAGTACAGAGGTCTGAATTCTGTGATTGGATGCTGGATTCCCGATTCTATTTTCTGCCATATTAACAAAGTTACACAGACAAATGAAACAAACTTGTTATAGCTTCAACTTAACTGAAGCTGAGTGGGCAAAAACCCTAATAGGTGAGATAATGATCCTCCCCTTCCTTCTCTTGCAGACTGAGGAAGCTTTACATGGTTACCTTCTAGGCCCTATTCCACTGACAGGGAGTGTTAGGAGGCAAATTCTTTGCAGATCTTGCTACTGTTTCAATTCCAGGCAGCTTATGGCTGGAGCAACCTGAGATCTCTGAAAGAGAAAGAAAGAAAGAAAGATAAAAGAGAGGAAAAGAGAGAAAGGAAAAGAGAGAGAGAGAGAGAAGGAGGAGACAAAGGAGGTGGTGGTGCCATGCAGCTGTAGGCTTCACCAAATCCCTGCCTGGAGCCCCTCAAAGTGTCGTGTCCTAGCTACATGAGAGGAACTTTGACTTTATCAGCTGGGTGTCAAAGCCTTAGAGACTCCTAGATCTTTCCACCTTGGCTGTAACCCACAGATCATACGGTATCTTGTTCTAAAACATAAAGATAACAAAGTATGACAAACACCAAGCCCCATGCTCTCAATTTGTACTTAGATCTGAGCACTTTTGTTAAAAGTATGTTCTGTAATATATCGGAGACTGAAATCCTGCAATAGAAAGAAACAGGTCACCAGATTTTGTATTTCCAAACCAGATGGGATGGTTGAAGTCCTCTAGTATGAGGTTAATCTTTGGGTGGACAAAAACCATAAATCCATTATTATATAGTCCCCGAGAGTTTTATGGAGCCCACAGAAACCCTTGAGTCCCCAACCTCCCCACAAGATAAAAGCTACGGACTTAGAATCCCCTCCTATTATCTCTAGTAAAATAGAGATAATAATGGTACCTACCTTACATGATCATTGTAAGGATTGAATGAGATAACCTAAGAAAAGTGTTTAAAATGCTTCTGATACATAGTAAATACTAAATAGATATTAGATATTCTAATACGTTGCAATTCAATGTGTGGTCCTCACACCAGCAGCCTTGTCACCCCCAGGAGTTCTTTCAAGTTGCAGAATTGCAGGCCCCAACCAAGGACTACTGCAACAGAGTCTGCATTTTTACAAGTCTGTCAGGCAGTTTATATTCACATTCAAGTATGAGAACAGCTATTATAGAAATAAACATTCAAGTATGAGAACAGCTATTATAGAAATAAGAGTAATATTTTTGTTATAAATATTATTATTGGTATTATCATTATTGTAGAAGATTCTTTTAAACCCCTGAATATATATTGCAAACATTTTTGACTGCTGACATAACTGTCATTCTGTGTTCTCTTCAAAAACCCCAGTTTTATCTAGGAATTCAACTTTCATGTGCTTTAAGAAAAGTAGCCCCATTTCTTATTCCAGCAGAGGGTCATATTTGTACAAAGCCAAACATAACAGTCTCATCTTCTTTGCAGTGACCAGTTTTGGCAAAAGCCCATGTGAAACTCAATTCTGAAAAATGGGACCTGTGGAAAGGCCTGATAAAGAGATTCAGGGTCAAGTTTTTCTCATTTTTAACAAGAGACCTTTGGGATAAATCGGTTCCTCTTTGCCACTAAATACTGTTATATCTTCATATAATTTCAGCTACAGATGTAGCAGCCTCCTAAGAACCATGAAGAGAAATAGATTGAGGAGAAATGCTGATGCTTTTGAGGAGAGAGACAGAAAGCAGGTGGATCTTTTCTGACACAGTTGTGCTACCGATCCAACCATATAACAGGGCTTTCTCATCTCTGACCTTTTTGCACCATGTGGTGAGTGATTCGTGAGCTGCTAGACCCACTTCAGGGCTCATTCCCCAGCTGCTCTGAGTGTTGGCAGCTGACAGAAATCGGGGGAGTCCCTCATTTGACGAGAGCTTCCTCCCCCAAGGTCATTCATCCTCCCCGGGAACAGCCTCGGTCCAATGACCAGCAGGTGCAGACATGAAAGCCTGGCCCTATTTCCACCTTTTGGCCAACTCTACAGAGCTCTCCCAGTATCAAAGCATCTGTGGAATTGACCAAGGTCTTTTTGAGAATGGGCCACAATTCAGCTCTGTCTGATTCTGCTTCCTTCATGTTCTCCAAGGGCTTTTCTAAAAAATTCTCTGCATGCAAGTCTCCAAATAAAAGTTTGCTTTGGACCTGGTGTGTTACTATATTTAACTCTAGAACCACACAGAGACCACAATGTGCGATCTATAGCCAGCAGGTGAATTTCTAAGCAAATGCTTAGAAAATCACATCAGAAGAAATGGAAAGTAAATGCAAGCCCATGAAAGGCCTCAGGCCCAGAAGACAATGAAGGACTAGATATAAGGACTGGCTCTGAAGGCATTTACACTGTTACATGCCAAGCATTAAGCTAGGCACATTTATATACCTTGCTTCGTTTAATTAGGATTAATCCCAGAATGTGGCATTAAAATTGCCAGCACCATGTTATACATACATTAACTAGTATTTCAGATGCTTTGTTAACATATTCCACCAGCTGCTTGATTTCTGATTTTCTATTTGAAATGGTGCCTTCTAGAGCATGGGACTGATAAGACATAGGTACTCTTAAAAATTAAATTTAACTTTACTGTTTCATTGAGTTCTCTTTCAAGTGCTCAGGCAGTCTGCATAGTGAGTTGGAGCAAAACTGACCCAGACCAGTAACAAAGACTTACTGTTGCACAGTCTGAGAACTAACTTCTCATGGCCTCATGACTTTTGTGTAATTCAGATCTGATGGCGGTAGAGAGAGGAATGGAAGAACGTGAGGAAGGGGAGGGAGAGGAGGCCTTATGGATGACCTTGGAGCAGTGTGAACGATGTCTAATGTTCAGCAGTTATAGGCTATCAGACACTAATATACTCTCTGGGCTGAACCGAATAGGCCCATTACTCTCAACTGCAATTTGCCATCTGTGAAGTGAGCTGGTGACTTCAGACGAGACTACAAATTGCACTTGATACCAAAAGAGACAGGGAGGGCATTGTGATGTAAAACCAAGAGAAGAGCAGGCAGAGACCTAGATTGACCAAAGGTCATACAAGGATAAGAGGAAATAAACCTTAGCTTTCAGAACACCTCCAAAATGACCTGAGCTATTCACAAGATTGAATTCATGGATCCTAACAGACTGGGATCAAATGTTTGATATCATTAGGAGAGATGTGCACAGCTGGAGCCCACAGAACCCTCCCACTATTAGGTAGCCCCTGTCAGTCTGTTGTCACAATTCATTAGCTCCTTCTGACATTTGTTTGACATCATTTCAGGAAAAGAATCTAACCACAGCTCAAAGAAAAGAAGAGCCCTTAGGAAAAAATGATGGCTACAGATGCAGCACAGTTCATCAGTTTTGGATAACAATTATGAGGATGATGACAACCCATGATGCTCAGCAGTGACCACCAAGGGGGGCCGTATTTGTTTTTTGGTTGGTTTGTTTGTTGGTTTTTTCCCATCACAAGCAGTGCCACTCTGGAGGTGTGGCTTTAAGACTATGTGAAATTGCATTTCGATCCTGACTCTAAAACTTAAGAGCTGCTATGGACTGAATTGTGTTCCCCCCAAATTCATATGTTGAAGCCCTAACCTCCAATGTGACTGTGTCAGGAGATAGGGACTTTAAAGAAATAGTTAAGGTCATAAGGGTGGAGACTTGATCCAAAAGAACCTCTGGGGTCCTTACAAGAAAAGAAAGAGACACCAGAGAAATCTCTCTCTTCTGCATGCATACAGAGGAAAGGCCATCTGGGGACACAGTGAGAAGGCAGCCATCTGCAGGTCAGGAAGAAAGCCCTCCCAGCAACCAGTCCTACTTTGACATTGGACTTCCAGTCTCCAAAACTGTGAGAGAATAAATGTCTGTTGTTTAAGCCACCCAGTCTGTGGTATTTTGTTATGATGGCCTGTGGAGACTAATAGGAACAATGCTAGGTTAAGCAAATGTAATGATACCTTGGAGAGCTCAGTGGCATATTTAATATTTATTGAATATTGAGGGCTTAGCGTGGTGGCTGGCACATAACTCTCAGTACCTTCTCAGTGACATTCCAAGCAAAATGTCTGTGCTGAAGATCTTCTGCTTAAACAGAAGTTGCCAGTTGCCAGGAACCTATTGAGACTGGGCTCCTTTGGGGCACAGAGAAGGCCTTTTCAGTAGACTCCAAGAAGTAAGAAAAAGAACTCTTACTTACTGACTATCTTCTATGTATCAAATACCGTAAGAAGAACTCATGTGCTCATTGTCCCATTCTTAAAACAACCCTGTGAAGGTGATAGTTTTAACTCAGAAAAGTTAAGGAGCGTGCCTAAGAACAACTACCCAGTGGAGACAAGCACCCAGATCTCACAGGCTATAAAGTCATCCAGCATGATCTGCGTGGCTCCTTTAAGGTGGACCTAAGTGCAGAGAACTTTCAGCCTGGCACAGCGAACCTGCCCATTGAAACACACACAGGACTAGCAAGCAAAAGAGAGTGTTCTGATCAATTACAGTATGATCAGTCAAGTACTGCAAAGAACTTCAAACCACCTCTTTCATAAATACCTAATGGCATGGGGAAAATATTGTGATAAATAAATGAAAATGCAGTATATATAACTTTTAAAAAGTGTAATTTCCCTTGCATACATATACACACACACACACACAAACACACACACACACACACACACACACACTACATTGCATTCACATTCGTTACAGTTGCCTGACATTCATTTGACTTTATTTCAGAGAAACGATACTAAAGGATCCGTCTTACTGTATGTGTTTAGACATACAGACATGGAGTCAGTATCCATGGAGAATGGGTTCTAGGACATCGTGTGGATGACAAAATTCAGGGTTGCTCAAGTTCCTTATATAAAATGGCATAGTGTTTACATATAACCTATGCACATTCTCCTATATAGTTTAAATCATCTCTAGAATACTTATAATACCTACTACAATGTAAGTGCTATGTAAATAGTTGTATTCTATATTGTTCAGGGAATAGTGACAAAAATCTGTACATGTTCAGTACAGATGCTAGTTTTAAAAAAATATTTTCCATCTGCAGATGGTTGAATCCATGGATACAGAACCCATGAATACAGAGGACCAACTGTATATGCATTCATACATGTAAAAGACTAGAAGGAAATATACCAAAATGTTAATTTTTTTAGGGGCAATTTCATTTAAATTTATATTTTCAGCTTTTTCTATAATTTTAAAATAATTATGTATTACTTTCCTTTATTCGCAGAAATTCTTACATTAATCAGATTTCTTCAGTTTTTTCCTAAATGTTTTTTCTTCTGTGTCAGGTTCCCATCCAGGATATCACATTACATTTAGTTGTCATGTCTTCTTCAGGCTTTTATTGGTTGTGACGGTTTCTTGGACTTGTTCTGACTTGTTTTTGATGAGCTTAACAGTTTTGAGAAATACTGCTCAAGTATTTTGTAGAATGTTCTTCCATGACCATTTGTCTGATGTTTTCTAAAGATTATATGGGGGAAAAGTGCCACCATTATTACATCATATTAAAGTTATATACTATCAATATGACATTGCTGTAGATTTTCAGGTAGTGTTCACCAGATTTCTCCACTTTTCTCTTCCCGCCTTTTCATACTGTACTCTTGAAGAGGAAGTCACTCTGAGTAGCCTGCACCTGTGGAATGGGGGGTTTTGTTCCACTTCCTTGAGGACAGAGTATAAATTATTTGGAATTCTGTTCTCCCCCATTTATTTGTTTGTTTGGTTTTTTTTGTTTGTTTATCTATCTATCTATCTATCTATCTATCTATCTATTTATTTATTTATATCAGTATGCACTCATAGATATTTATTCCAAACTTCGGAATATAAATCCACACTATTTTGTTGCTGAAATTGTTCAAGCTTTGGCCATTGGGAGCTCTTCAGTTGGTTCTTATGTTTCTGACATATTACATCATTGTGAATGTTTTTATTTTTGTTTTTTAGAGCAATTCTTTACTTTCTGGCTCTAAAGTTTGTTACAGACTCATCTTATATATGCCTTGCCCTAGTCCTAGAATAAGCCATTTTAGGTAGTTTCTATCTTTTCATTGTAAGTTTTAAACCATTCATATTTAAACTGATTATTGATATAGTGGGTTTAATATCCACCTTATTTGTAACTGTTTTCTATTTATTGCATTCACTCTTTCTTCCTTCATGCCATCTTCTTCTGCCTTCTCTGGTTTTAATAAAGCACTTTATATGATTTCATTTAATCTTCTCTCTTAGCATGTCAAGTACACTTCTTTCAAGTTTTTAGGGCTGGCTATAGAGCTGCTAATACAGTTGGCCTTCCATATCTGTGGGTTCTGCATCCACAGATTCAACCAACTGTAGATCAAAAATATCTGGAAAAAATGCAACAATAAAAAATAATGTAAATAAAAATTACAGCTTAAAAACCACATAGTATTTATACTTTATTAGGTATTATAAGAAATCTAGAGATGATTTAAAGTATACAGAAGGATATGCATAGTTTATAAGCAAATACTATGCCATTATATAAAAGGAACATGAGCATCTACAGATATTGGTATCTGCAGGGTGTCCTGGAACCAATTCTCCACGGATACCAAGGGACAATTGTATACATTTTTAACTAATCTAAGTTCACCTGAAAATAACATTGTACCACTTCATGCATAATGCAAGCATCTTATAATAAAGTATTCCTAATTCCCCCCTCCCATTTCTTATGACATTGCTGTAATTTATTTCATCTATCCATATGCTATAATCACTCAATTCCTTTTTTCAATTATTACCTTAAAAAGTAATCTTTTAGATCAATTAAGAATAAGAATTTTCTTTTTTACCTTTCACCATTACTTTTCTGATATTCTTTTCCTTATGTAGATCCATGTTTCTGATCTGTATAATTCCCCTTCCTCCTGAATAACTTCAATGAATATTGTTGCCAGAGCAGGTCTGCTGGTGATAAATTCTGTCAGCTCCCATCTGTCTAAGAAAATCTTTATTTCCCCTTCATTTTTGAAGGTTAATTTCATTGAATATAGAATTCTAGTTTGGTGGGTTTTATGCTCAACAGATAAAGACTTCATTCTCTTTTTAATTGCATGTTTTCTGGCAAGAAGTAATTCTTGTCCATATTTTTCCTCCAGTTTCTTGCAAGGTATTCACCTTCTCTCTGGTTTTCTGAAGTTTGAATACGATATGCTAGGTGTAGCTTTGGTTTGTTTTTCTGTCCTTGTTTTGAAGTTTTTACTTTTTTATTTTATTTTATTCTTTTACTTATTTTATTTTATTTTATCAATATACAATGTAACTGTTTTTCATGTCCCTTTACTGATTCCTCCCTCCCCCTTCTCTCTCCCCCTCCCACCCATCAACCTCATATCTGTTCACTTGTCTTAACAAGCTCAAAAAATTGTAATTGTTCTGTATTCTCCCCTGCCCCCACCCCCGATTGATTGTTTATTTATTTATTTATTTATTTATTTATTTTTAGCTCCCACAAATAAGTGAGAACATGTGGTATTTCTCTTTCTGTGCCTGACTTATTTCACTTAATATAATTTTTCCTAGGTCCATCCTTGTTGCTGCGAATGGTAGTATTTCATTGTTTTTTATAGCAGAGTAGAATTCCATTGTATAGATATAGCACATTTTCCATATCCACTCATCTGATGATGGACATTTGGGCTGGTTCCAATTACTGGCTATTGTAAATAGTGCTGCAATAAACATTGGGGTACAGGTATCCCTTCAACATGATGATTTCCATTCCTCTGGGTATATTCCCAGCAGTGGAATAGCTGGGTCATATAGTAGATCTATCTGTAATTGTGTGATGAACCTCCAAACCATTTTACATAGAGGCTGCACCATTTTTCACTCCCATTAACAACGTAGGAGGGTTCTTTTTCTCCGCAACCTCGCCAGCATTTACCATTCTCAGTCTTTTGGATATTAGCCATCCTAACTGGAGTGAGATGGTATCTCAGTGGTTTTGATTTGCATTTCCTGAATGCTGAGAGATGTTGAGCATATTTTCATGTGTCTGTTGGACATTCATATATCATCCTTTGAGAAATGCCTACTCAGCTCATTTTCCCATTTTTTAATTGGGTTACTTGTTTTTTGGCTGTAAAGCTGTTTGAGTTCCTTGCATATTCTGGATATTAATCCTTTGTCAGATGTGTATTTTACAAATATTTTCTCCTAGTCTGTTAGTTGTCTTTTAACTCTGTTAATTGTTTACTTTGCTTTGCAGAAGCTTTTGAGTTGGATATAAACCCATTCGCTTATTTTTCCTTTGGTTGCCTGTGCTTTTGGGGTCATATTCATGAAGTCTGTACCCAATCCTACTTCCCAGAGTGTTTCCCCTATGTTTTCCTTAAGGAGTTTTATGTTTCAGGGTGTATATTTAATTCTTTAATCCATTTTGAGTTTATTTTGGTAAATGGTGAGAAGTATGGGTCTAGTTTCATTCTCCTGCATATGAATATCCAATTTTCCCAGCACCATTTGCTGAAGAGGCAGTCTCTTCCCCAGTGTGTAGACTTGATGCCTTTGTCAAAGATCAGATGGCTGGGGCTGGCCCCGTGGTGCACTCAGGAGAGTGGGGTGCTGGGAGCACAGCGACGCTCCCACTGCGGGTTCGAATCCTATATAGGAATGACTGATGCACTCACTGGCTGAGCGCAGTGCAGGCGACACCACACCAAGGGTTGCGATCCCCTTACCGGTCACAAAAAAGACAAAAAAGAAAAAAAGATCAGATGGCTGTAGGTGTATGGGGGGACTTCTAGATTCTCTATTCTATTCTACTGATCAGTGTGTCTGTTTTTATGACAGTACCATGCTGTTTTGATTATTATAGCTTTGTAGTATAGTTTAAAGTCAGGGAGTGTTATGCCTCCAGCTTAATTTTATTTGCTCAAAGTTGCTTTGGCTATTTGTGGTCTTTTGTTATTACATATAAATGTCTGGATAGTTTTTCCATTTCTGAGAAAAATGTCCTTGGAATTTTGAAGGGGATTGCATTGAATCTGTAGATCACTTTGGGTAATATGAACATTTTCATAATGTTAATTCTTCCAATCCAAGAGCATAGTATAGCTCTCCATCTTCTTGTGTCCTTTTTAATTTCTCTCAACACTGGTTTGTAGTTCTCATTGTAGAGATTTTTCACATCCTTGGATAACTTTATTCCTAAGTATTTTATTTTTTTGGTGGCTATTGTAAATGGGCTAACTTTCTTGATTTCTTTTTCTGCATGTTTACTGTGGAGTATAGAAATGATACTGATTTTCATGTGTTGATTTTGTATCCTACAACTTTGCTGAAATCATTTATCAACTCTAAGAGTTTCTTTGTAGAGGCTTTAGGCTGTTTGATATATAGGATCATGCCATCTACAAACAGGGACAGTATGACTTCATCTTTTCCAATCTGGATGCCCTTTATTTCCTTCTCTTTCCTGATTGTTCTGGCTAGTACTTCCAACACACTATGTTGAATAGGAGTGTTGAGAATGGGCATCCTTGTCTAGTTCCTGTTATATTATATTATAGTGGTCTCTAATGATTTCTTGTATTTCTGAGGTATCAGTTGTAATCTTACCGTTTTCATTTCTAATTTTTGTTGTTTGGGTCTTCTCTCTTCTTTTTTTTTTGTTAGCTTTGCTAATGGTTTGTCAATTTTATTTATCTTTTCAAAAAACCAACGTTTTGATTCATTGATCTTTTGTATTGTTTTTGGGGTTTTATTTCATTAAGTTCTGCTCCGATCTTAATTATTTCTTTCCATCTGCTAACTTTAGGTTTGGATTGCTCTTGTTTTCCGAGTTCTTTAAGGTGAAGTGTTAGGTTGTTTGCTTGCCCTCTTTCCATTCTTCTCAAGTAAGCATTTAATGTGATAAATTTCCCCCTTAGTACTGTTTTTGCAGTATCCCACAGGTTGTGGTATGATGTGTCATTCTTTTCATTAGTTTCAAGACATTTTTTGATTTCCTGTTTAATTTCTTCTTGGGTCCATATGTCATTAAATAGGATGCTGTTTAATTTCCATGTGTTTGTATAGTTTCCAGAGTTTTTGTTTGTTATTGATTTCTAATTTTAATCCATTGTGATTTGAAAAAATACATGGAATAATTCCAATTTTTAAAAAATTTGTTGAGACTTCATTTATAACCTAACATGTAATCTATCCTGGAGAATGTTCCATGTGCTGATGAGAAGAATGTATATTCTGAAGTTGTTGGATGTATGTTTTGTAGATATCTGCCAAGTCCAATTGGTCTAGAGTATTGTTTAGATCTTGTGTTTCTCTGCTGATTCTTTGCCTAGATGATCTGTCCAATATTGACAGTGGGGTGTGCAGGTCCCCTGCTATTATGGTATTAGTGTCTATCTCATTCTTTAGGTCTAATAGTGTTTGCTTTACAAATCTGTCTGCTCCAAAATTGGGTGTGTATATATTCATGATAGTTGTATCTTCTTGGTGGATAGATCCTTTTTTCATTATATAGTGGCTTTCTTTATCTCTTTTTATTGTCTTTGATTTAATGTCTATTTTATCTGAAATAAGAATAGCTACTTCTGCTCGATTTTCATTTCTATTTGCATGGTATAACTTTTTCCATCCTTTCACTCTTAGTCTATGTGTGTCTTTACAGGTGAGGTGGGTCTCTTGAAGGCAGCATGATAGTTGGGTCCACCTTTTTAACCCAGTCAGTCAGTTTGAGTGGGGAATTTAATCCTTTTTACATTAAGAGTTCTTATTGAAAGGTGTTGACTTACTACTAGCATTTTATTGATTTTTGGTTGGATGTCTTAAGCACCTTTTGTTCCTTTCTTTCTTATTTACTGTTTGTCTTCTGTATTTGTTGGTTTCTTGGGGTGGTAGATAAACTTTTTTTCCTCTTTAATGTTAGAATTTTTATTTTACTAGAGGGTTTTGTTTTTTCTTGAGTATTTATGGCAGTAGTGGTTGTTTTTCAAGTACCAAACCCAGTGCTCCCTTGACAATTTCTTGTAAGGCTGGTCATGTGGTAGTGAACTCCCATAGTTTTTGTTTGTCTGAGAAATAAACTATTTGTCCTTCATTTCAGAAGGATAGTCTTGCTGGGTCAAGTATTCTTGGCTGTCAATTTTTGTCTTTTAGGATTTTGAATATCATCCCATTTTTTTCTGACTTTTAGAGTTTTGATGAAAAGACTGATGTTAGTCTACCTGGGGCTCTATTATAGGTGACTTGACACTTCTCTCTTTCAGCTTTTAAGATTCTCTCCTTGGTTTTGAGTTTTCCAATTTGACTATAATGTGTCTTGGAGAGGACCTTTTGGGGTTGAATATGTTTGGGGATCTATGAGCCTCCTAAATTTGAAGATCTGCATCTTACCCTATTTTCTGCTGTTATTTCATTGAATATGTTTTCAATGTCATTTCCTTTTTCCTCCCTTTCTGGTATTCCTAAGACTTGGATATTTGAGCGCTTAAGGTTGTTTGTTATCTCTCTTAGATTTTCCTCAATGTTTTTAATTCTTTTCCTTGTTTTTTTTTTTTTTTTTTTTTTTTTGTCCACCTGTGTTATTTCAAACAGCCCATCTTCAAGATCAGAAATTCCCTCTTCTGCTTGTTCTAACCTTCTGGTTAAACTCTCTGTTGTGTTTTTTATTTTGTTGAATGAATTCTTCAGTTCCACAAGCTCTGCTACATTCTTTTTCATGGCATTGATTTCTTTGTACATTTCTTCTTTCAGGTCCTATATACTTTTTCTCATTTCATTGTGATGTCTAACTGAGTTTTCTTGTATCTCATTTAGTTTCCTTAGAACTATTGATCGAAATTCCTTGTCAGTCATTTCAAGGACTTTCTGTTCTATAGTATCTAGAGCTTGAGAGTTATTATTGCTCTTTGGTGGTGTTATACTTTCTTAATTTTTCATATTTCTGGTATCTTTCCTTTGGTGTTTAGTTATTGTGGCAGGGGATTTCACAGTCCACTTGTTCAACCCTAACATCTGGCTAGGATCCTGCAGGGACTGTCAGTTTGGCATGGCTGCCTCAGTGCCTGTGGGTGGGAGGCTTGAGCCTCTCAGGGCTGTGGGGACTGGCTGAGAGTCCCATAGCGGTGCCTACCTGTTCTGATGCAGGTGACTTGGGGCCCTGTGGGCCTGGCAGCTTTAGGGCCTCTCAGGGGGCCTCTCTCTGGGCAGCGTGCACTGGCAGCGTGCACTGGCCCACAGCCGTGCCTACCTGCTCCGTTTGGAAGTTTTTCAAAATAGATATTCCACTTGGTATTCTCTGAGCTTCTCGAATCTGTGCTTTGGTGTTTTTGAATCTTCTCGATCACTATCAAATATTTCTTCTGCTTCATTCTCTGTATCTTCTCCTTTTGTCCTATATACCTTTTGAAATTGTCCCATAGTTCTTAGATGGTTTGTTCTGTTTATTATTATTATTATTTACTTGCATTTCAGTTTGGGAAGTTCAATTGACCTAGCTTCAAGGTCACCGATTCTTCTCTCAGCTATGTCTAGTCTATTGATGAACCCATCGAAGGTCTTCATCTCTGTTAGTGCTTTTTGTTTTTTCCCTAGCATCTCCTTTTGGTTCTTTCTTATAATTTCCATAACTATGTCTAAATTACTCACCTATTATCTATTCTTACATGCTGACTACTCTTTTAGCCCTTAACGTGCTCATCATAGTTGCTGTAGATTTCCTGCCTAATAATTCTACCATCTGAGTCTGGTTTTGATGTTTGCTTTGTCACTTCTGATTGTGTTTATTTCTTACTTTATAATTTGTTCTTGAAAGCCGGACATGTACTGGGTAATAGGAAATGAGATAAATAGGACTTTAGTGTGGGAATTTATATAAATATGGTCAGGACTTGAACCATGGTTAATGTTTCTGAAGCTGTAAGTGCCAGGGGCTTCGAATTCTTTGAGATTCCTCTCTTGCCTTTGGGCTTTCCTAAATAGTCTTCCTTGGAGAGATATAGTTTGTGTCTTGTAGCTCTTTCACTGTTATTACACTGGAGCTTTACTGATATGGTAGTAAAGTGTTGAAGGGAAGCATTCTATAATCTTGTAATTAAATCTTAGCCTTTAGTGCACTGTGTATTTTGGTTGTGACATTCACATGAGTTGATTAAGCAATATAGCTTCTCCCCTCCCCCCACCACCTCAGGTGAAACAAAATTAGAGGGTTCTGGAGTGGGAGGAATGCCCTTCCCCCACTTGGGTAAGGTCCTTTCTTCTGGAAATTGGTTCTTTATTATCCTGAACATAATTCATAGTGATCACTTTTCCCATTGCCCTGCCAGAGACACATGGGTGTTTGTCAGTTCTTACCATGAGAACCTGGTAAGGTTCCTAGAGGTAAAACCCACAAAAGTGTAAGACCCCCAAGATTGGGCTCCCAGAAATTTCACAATCTTAAGCTAGAGCATAGCAGCCTCCAGCAACTTAGCAAAATTATTATTTAAGTGATGTTACCAACTTATGACTGTATTGGTTTCTATTCCAGGTAAGCAGATCTCATCTGGTAATTTCTACACTCATCTATCTCTCCAGATTACAGGGTGATGGTTTGCCCTACCACCTCAATTATCTTAAGTCTCCAGAAGTGCCATTGATTGTTTTCTTGCTAAGCTGCTTCTTCTTGTAAAAACAGGAGTGATGACTTCCAAGCTCTTTATGTATCAGAGATAAAACCAGATGTCTGTGTATTGCTTTTGTAATCAGACAAAAAAGTAATGTTAAAAGAAAGTTTAAAAAAAAATCTTTCATTGCGACCATTAATTTAACAAAACTGGTAGACTAATCTTAACTACTCATAGTGATAAAGAATTGTCTGTTTTTGTTTTTAAAAGTAAATTCCTATGAGTAAGAGTATTGTCTTCTATGCCTTATGAAGTTGCCTAGATCAGACCCTATTAAACTGTTCAATGTTCAATGTAGCACCATTGTTGGAGCATGATGTCTGGCTGAAAATAGGTTCAAGTCAGTTCTGCCACCCAGTAGCTGGCCAAGCCACTTAACCTTTCAACCTAAGGTAATATTTATCTCACAGGATGTTATGAGAATTAGATGATATACATGGGAAGCACTGTATAAACTGCAGACTTTTATTCCTGTACAAATTGTATATTGGTCAGAAGCCTTTATAAGAATGGATACACACACACACACACACACACACACACACACACATTTCCTGGAGTTGTGATAAACTCACCTTATCAAAAATGAAAATGCTATTTACTTTTCCAACAAATCATCACAAGATGTAAATATACCATCCGTTATAGACTGTGGGTTGGCCCTTCTTTGGGTAAAATTTCCTTTCATGAATTGAAAGGCAACTATTTGCCAAGCACCCAGCTATTACATCCATGAAGTCAAGAGCATGAGAGAGAAAAAACAAAAAAGACACCATGTGGACTGAAAATGAGTCACTAGGATATCCACCAAGTCTCACAGCAGGCATGGCACAAAGACAAAAGACAATAGACCTAGAGGATTCCATCCACCCTTTCTGGCACATTCCTCAACATCAGAGACAAACCCCCTGCCATCTTTCCAAATGCTTCCTAATGCCGCCAAAGAAACAGAAGCCTGTCTAGGGGTCTCCAAGTCCAATTCCTCATGCACCATATGCTGAGCCTTCCAAATAAACAAGAAGTTAAGAAGTTCCAAGTTCATTAGGAAGTCATTGTTGCATTGCTAATTGTGTGAAATGTTCAGTGGTATGGAAGCAATTCCACATGTAATGCACATGGGTCCCGAGGTTTTTTTAGTTATGATCCAGTGGCAAAAAAAAGGAAATAGTGTGAGAAAACAGCTCCCCTCTCACTGTTGTTGTTGTGTTGGATAAAGAGAGAGAGGAGAGTTGGAATAATA
>NW_007730277.1:159061-165650 GCF_000696425.1 Galeopterus variegatus | reverse complement strand
ACACACACACACACACACACACACACACACATTTCCTGGAGTTGTGATAAACTCACCTTATCAAAAATGAAAATGCTATTTACTTTTCCAACAAATCATCACAAGATGTAAATATACCATCCGTTATAGACTGTGGGTTGGCCCTTCTTTGGGTAAAATTTCCTTTCATGAATTGAAAGGCAACTATTTGCCAAGCACCCAGCTATTACATCCATGAAGTCAAGAGCATGAGAGAGAAAAAACAAAAAAGACACCATGTGGACTGAAAATGAGTCACTAGGATATCCACCAAGTCTCACAGCAGGCATGGCACAAAGACAAAAGACGATAGACCTAGAGGATTCCATCCACCCTTTCTGGCACATTCCTCAACATCAGAGACAAACCCCCTGCCATCTTTCCAAATGCTTCCTAATGCCGCCAAAGAAACAGAAGCCTGTCTAGGGGTCTCCAAGTCCAATTCCTCATGCACCATATGCTGAGCCTTCCAAATAAACAAGAAGTTAAGAAGTTCCAAGTTCATTAGGAAGTCATTGTTGCATTGATAATTGTGTGAAATGTTCAGTGGTATGGAAGCAATTCCACATGTAATGCACATGGGTCCCGAGGTTTTTTTAGTTATGATCCAGTGGCAAAAAAAGGAAATAGTGTGAGAAAACAGCTCCCCTCTCACTGTTGTTGTTGTGTTGGATAAAGAGAGAGAGGAGAGTTGGAATAATATTAAGGGAAGGCCACAGCCTTGTAGGCTGGAACTGGGTTAATTGGAGTGTTGACCAGCTGAAAATTAGGGGTATCTTTTAGACAGAAATATTCATGCACTTAAATGAAGCTGCTTCTCTAATTTGCCTTCCAAACTGCCTGCACATCATCTGGAGAGTTTCGTAAAAGCCCTCATTCTGGAAGTTCAGGGATTAGTGNAAAAAAAGGAAATAGTGTGAGAAAACAGCTCCCCTCTCACTGTTGTTGTTGTGTTGGATAAAGAGAGAGAGGAGAGTTGGAATAATATTAAGGGAAGGCCACAGCCTTGTAGGCTGGAACTGGGTTAATTGGAGTGTTGACCAGCTGAAAATTAGGGGTATCTTTTAGACAGAAATATTCATGCACTTAAATGAAGCTGCTTCTCTAATTTGCCTTCCAAACTGCCTGCACATCATCTGGAGAGTTTCGTAAAAGCCCTCATTCTGGAAGTTCAGGGATTAGTGAACAAATCCCTGTTTTTACATTATCTTCAACTCCATTATTAATGACACTGCAAGCTCCACACACTTCAGTCCTACTCCTGTGAACTTTATTCTTTTGTACACTAAAATATCTCAATCCCTTTGTGTCTATTTGGTTCATTCTGCTACACATTAGTTCCTCAGGGTTTGAAAACAAAAGACCTACTCCTTATTTCCCTTTGATTGTGTAATTAATCTGCAATAAATGAAGGCTCCAAGTGTTTTAATGCACTTCAATTTTCCATTCCCCTCTGACATTTGAAGGGAAAATGGAACACACAGCAAGACCTTTGAACAAGAAGAAATAGCCGTTAAATTGAAATACCATGCAAGGTTTTCCTAACCATGAGTTCATAACACGTATGTTCATAGGCAGTGATGTGCTTGTTGCTTGCAGCAAAACCACATGCTCTCCATTTTTCATTGATCAGTGTTACTGTGAAGTGGTAGTATGTCTGAATTCAAGAAAGATAATTAAAGAGGCAGTGTCATAATTCTATCTTCAGATGTCCCACAATAATAACGATGAGTTAAAATGCAGCATGTTTTAGATTCTGTTCAGTAGAATCCAGCATAGTGTTATGGAAAAATAATTGTATTTGTAAAGTGAGTCTTGGATCTCAGTGTTGCTACTTTCAAGCTATATAAGCTTAGGCAAGTTGAATCACAATCACACAGTAAGACTGTGACACTTAAATAAGTAAATGTATATAGAGACACTGCACAGTACCTGTTCAACAGAGGTTCTTTGCTGAAGAAAATGGGAAATAGACATATAATATTATGTTTAAATTCATATTTTTATATGTAGAGGCTGTATTAGTCTGCTAGGGTTTTCATAACAAAATAACAGAGACTAGGTAGCTAAACAANAAAAAAAGGAAATAGTGTGAGAAAACAGCTCCCCTCTCACTGTTGTTGTTGTGTTGGATAAAGAGAGAGAGGAGAGTTGGAATAATATTAAGGGAAGGCCACAGCCTTGTAGGCTGGAACTGGGTTAATTGGAGTGTTGACCAGCTGAAAATTAGGGGTATCTTTTAGACAGAAATATTCATGCACTTAAATGAAGCTGCTTCTCTAATTTGCCTTCCAAACTGCCTGCACATCATCTGGAGAGTTTCGTAAAAGCCCTCATTCTGGAAGTTCAGGGATTAGTGAACAAATCCCTGTTTTTACATTATCTTCAACTCCATTATTAATGACACTGCAAGCTCCACACACTTCAGTCCTACTCCTGTGAACTTTATTCTTTTGTACACTAAAATATCTCAATCCCTTTGTGTCTATTTGGTTCATTCTGCTACACATTAGTTCCTCAGGGTTTGAAAACAAAAGACCTACTCCTTATTTCCCTTTGATTGTGTAATTAATCTGCAATAAATGAAGGCTCCAAGTGTTTTAATGCACTTCAATTTTCCATTCCCCTCTGACATTTGAAGGGAAAATGGAACACACAGCAAGACCTTTGAACAAGAAGTAATAGCCGTTAAATTGAAATACCATGCAAGGTTTTCCTAACCATGAGTTCATAACACGTATGTTCATAGACAGTGATGTGCTTGTTGCTTGCAGCAAAACCACATGCTCTCCATTTTTCATTGATCAATGTTGCTGTGAAGTGGTAGTATGTCTGAATCCAAGAAAGATAATTAAAGAGGCAGTGTCATAATTCTATCTTCAGATGTCCCACAATAATAACGATGAGTTAAAATGCAGCGTGTTTTAGATTCTGTTCAGTAGAATCCAGCATAATGTTATGGAAAAATAATTGTATTTGTAAAGTGAGTCTTGGATCTCAGTGTTGCTACTTTCAAGCTATATAAGCTTAGGAAAGATGAATCACAATCACACAGTAAGACTGTGACACTTAAATAAGTAAATGTATATAGAGACACTGCACAGTACCTGTTCAACAGAGGTTGTTTGCTGAAGAAAATGGGAAATAGACATATTATGTTTAAATTCATATTTTTGTATGTAAAGGCTGTATTAGTCTGCTAGGGTTTTCATAACAAAATAACAGAGACTAGGTAGCTAAACAACAGCAATTTATTTCTCACAGTTCTGGAGGGGAAGTCAAGATCAAGGTGCCAGCAGGTTTGGTTTCTCCAGAGGTCTCTCTCACTGCCTTGCAGACAGCTGCCTTCTCACTGCATCCTCACTTGGCCTTTTCTCCATGCATGAGCATCTCTGGTGTCTCTCACTCTCTCCTTATAAAGACACCAGTCACTGGAATTGAATTAGGGCCCCACCCTTATGATCTCCTTTAACCTTAAGTACTTCTTTAAAGATCTTATCTCCAAATAAAATCCCACTAAGGGTCATGGCTTAACATATGAATGTTGGGAGGACATAATTCAGTCCATAACAGAGGCATTAGAAATAGCACTTGATATAATATTATAAATACCATTTTAAAATTTAAAAACTAAAAAATTTTATATATCTCTCAGAAAAAGCCACTAGAAAATGTTAAATCTAATTAGTTTCTGAGTACAGTAAATCATTTTTTTTTTTTTTTGGCCCCCTTCTGATCTCTATTTGTTCAAAGTAAACATCATTTTTAGATTCCAAAACACTGGGATATCAGCTTCTTTGACTGGCTCTGATTGTCAACCATTCTAGAAATAGGTAAATTGACTAGATATCATCATATTTGAGCTAGGATCCTACACTAAGAATTTAAGGTTAGAGATAATCAGTGATAAGTTCGGATACTGGGAAAATGTTAACAGGATTATTAAAAACAGCTTCTGTAGTGACCCACTGGTGATCTGGCGATTTTTCTAGGTCTCATTCACTACTACAAATTACTCTCTCATATTCCACGAATGGAGAGAATAATTCTGTTCCCTAGAGAACACATTATAATTAAAATGGAGTTATTTCTGATATAGATAAAGATACAGATATCCATTTAATCTTATTCTCTCCCTTATCTAATCAACTGCACCTGTAGCTGCTGAAGTAAGCCTCTTCCGATGCCATTTTGATAATTCCACTCCTTTCTACAAAAAAATAAAGAACCTGCTACTAGACTTTTCTCAGATTTCTCAGAATGATCTTTGAAATCTTTTTCTAAATGTTTCCAGCCAGATCACCAGCATCATTTTTTATTCCCCCACTCAAACCCCCCACTACTAGAAGAGAGTAGATTTTCAGGCACTCTCTGCAGAGCACTCAGTTCCAGGCACAAAGATGTATTGGCCCAGAGCTCCTGCTTGCACAACGACTTTGTCTTTCTACCTTTGGTTTCCTCAGAGCACCCAGAATAGGGCCTAGTACATAAAAGTTAAATAAAAGATAATTAATAAAGAGAGGGACTATCTCCTTGTTCTTTTCTACCTGTTTAAAATCTGATTCTAAATTTTCTCCCTTCTGGAACTCTTTAAAGACTAATCCACCTGACTCTGATCACCTCTTGATTATACTTTGGTTCCCATACTTTGGTTAGACCTTGGTGACAAGCACTGACTGACAAGTTGATTTGAAGATGTTATTTCATTAAAATGCCATTTAATAAGACTGTTCCATGTCATCCAGAAGGTAAAATGAGTTTTTATGCTTAGTGCATTCAAACTTTATTTTCAATCAACAAATTAAATGGGACTGTAAATGAGTACAACCACTATGGAAAATACTATGGACGTTTCTCAAACAACTACAGTTAGGTCTTCCATATGATCCAGCAATCCCAATTCTGGGTATATACCCAGAGTAGTGGAAATCATCATGTCGAAGAGATAGCTGCACTCCCATGTTCATTGCAGCTCTGTTTACAATAGCCAAAATATGGAACCAACCTAAATGTCCATTGATGGATGATTAGATAAGGAAATTGTGGTATATATACACAATGGAATACTACTCTGCCATAAGGAAGAATGAAATCCTCCCATTTGCAACAACATGGATGAGCCTGGAAACACTTATAAGTTGAGTGAAATAAGCAAAGCACAGAACACTAAATACCAAATGTACTCACTCATATGTGGGAGCTAAGAGAGAAAGAAGGAAGGAAAGACAGACCACAGTACTGCTTTGGACTTGTAGAGGGAGAGAAAATTCCTTGGGCTACAAAACAGAGTAGGGGGGAAAGGGGAAGGGGGAGGGGGAGAGTGGTTGGGGACAATTGGGTGGGGGACATGGAGTACAAATGCAATTTGTGGTAATGGGTATACAGCCAGAATGAATCTGGCCCCCACATCATGGGTACGAGGGGTGACAATCAGCTTTGCATCTCATGAATAGTCACAACCAATAAAAAAATTTTTTTCACTCATTTATATAGCCCATATCACCTCTTATTTCTGAAGATGCAAACAAAGCTAATAGAGCAGTCTACTACTAAACAATATCTTTGTACCAGAAATTGGACTGGGACTACATACACATGATTTCTCATGATCCCTACAAAAACCATTGAGTGAAATTCAGGTTAAAGCACCTTACCCACTAACCCAAGGTCACAGAATAAGTAAGCTATGAAGTCAGGATTCAAATGCAAACCAGAGTCCCACATTTATCTCCCTATGTTTTAATGCCTTTCAATTTAGATTGTCTCCTTATTCCTGTGCCAAAGAAATGTTTTGCAAGATGTTTCTCCTTCACACATTCTACAAGGAAAGAAATCGATAGGACAACATACATTCACATCCTTTCTCCCTAAACACAGTTAACTTTGAAGGCGGAAGAGAATCTTATTTAATGAAGTCAATTTGGTTTAGTCCAAATTGAAAGAGGTACAAAGAGATCATCTAGTTGAGTCCCCTGCCACAAAATAAAAAAAATACCTTAAACATACAAGATTAATCACTGATCATCTTTAGACCATCAGGAGTACCACTAAAATACTGATACACAGACTTTAATATCCCTTGATGGTCAGTATGGAACTGCTGCACCTTTTAAGCAATTTTTTGCAGAATTCTCTAGCATTTCTTCAATTAAAGGAGACATGCAGGTATGTGGAGCTTTTAACTGTTTGGGTCACTTTTTGTAAATCTAGTAAATATTTTTCAAGACATTGATTATAGATTGCTTCAATCTTTGCACTGATGAGAGGAAAAGATTGAAAACTGCATGAGAACACATGAGGAGATGCTTTCAAAAAGACACACAATTTATTCTTCAAGAAAGATACAGAGAATGAAAGGAAATGTTTTTAAATATATCTGAAACTAAGAGCCTTTCAAATCCTGAGTTGTTGTTTTTTTTTTTTTTTTTTCCTTTTTTTGTCTTTTTTTGTGACCGGCAACAGATCGCAACCCTCAGTGTCACGCCCGTACCGGACCGGGACCGGCAACGTGATCGCAACCCTTGGTGTCGCTCCCGCACCTCGCTCAGCCGGTGAGCGGGCGGACTGGACG
>NW_007730277.1:156292-157555 GCF_000696425.1 Galeopterus variegatus | reverse complement strand
GTTTTTGTTCAAAGACTTCTTTGAGAATATGTGAAAGCTGTGGACTTTCTTCCTAGTAAAAGTATATGCATAAATTTAAATTTTTGCATGCATCTCAGAGAATTCACTGACCCTCTAAATTGTCCATGGAGACCTGGCTATTGAGAACACTTGCTTTTTCACATCTAAATAAAATGCTATCTGAGCAAACCGGTAGTTCAACTTAGAATAATATGCACGGAAGAAAAAAATGTATTGGTGTTGTTTTGCAAATGATTTTTAAGAATTTTTTAAAGCATGTTCTCTTTTTTCCTTGGCACCCACATTCAATCCATGAGGAAGTCCTCTTGGTAACAACTCTAAAGCATATTTTGGAACTGTCCATTTCCATAGCTACTGCCTTAATCTAAACAACAATCATCTCTCATTGGGATTGTTGCAATAGCTTCCTAAGTGGCCTCTTGGTTTCCTTTCTTGCCACTCTGCAATCTATTCTTCACCCAACAGCCAAAGTTCTTTTCAAAATGTCCTTTGGCAATATTTTGTTATTCCAGTTTAAAGGACAGTATGTGCTTGTGTCAAGAAATCACTTTACAACTCAGTTAAGAAATAAAGTTATATTGAGCTAAGCAAGCACAATGGGAAAAAACGCATAATGTTTTTAAAATAGATAACCTACACTGCCACCTTCCATCTCCATCCCCAGCCTGGCCCAGTGTGCATGGCGCAGGGAGATGTCCAGCAGGAAAGGGGGAAGCTCTGCAGAGACCAAATGCCCTGCAGTGCCGCTGTGCAACCCACCAGCCTGGCCAAGTGTGCACAGCACAGGGAGATATCCAGCAGGGGAGGCAGAAGCTCCACAGAGACCACACACCCTGTGGTGCCATTGTGCAACCCAGCGGCCCAGCCAAGTGCATGCTGACCAGAGAGGTGGCTCCCCAAAGAGGCCCAAGACCTGAGGCAACAACACATGCAAGGCACTAGTGGCCAACTGAGCAGACACTGAGGTATCTAATACCAAATTGGCAACCCCAGCAACATCCTAGCCAGACAATAGTGTCAAACCTGTGGACTATGAACCCCCCTGCCACAATGACTAAACATCAAAAGAAAGATACCAGAAATATGAAAAATCAAGAAAGCACAACACCAAAGGGGAATAACTCTCAAGCTCTAGATCCAATAGAACAAGAAGCCCTTGAAATGTCTGACAAGGAATTTTGAGGAAACTGAATGAGATACAAGAAAACTCAGCTAGACAACACGATGAAATGAGGAAAAGTA
>NW_007730277.1:152832-155065 GCF_000696425.1 Galeopterus variegatus | reverse complement strand
TTATTGGAAAAGACACCGATCTTCAGATTCAGGAAGCTCAAAGATCCTCAAAAGTATTCAACCCAAAAAGGTCTTCTCCAAGACATATTATGGTCAAATTGGCAAAACTCAAAGACAAAGAGAGAATCTTAAAAGGTGCAAGAGAGAAGAGTTACATCACTTATAAGGGAGCCCCAATCATACTAACATTAGACTTTTCATCACAAACCCTAAAAGCCAGAAAGGAATGGGATGATATATTCAAAATACTAAAAGACAGAGATTGCCAGCCAAGAATACTCTACCCCGTGAGGCTACCCTTCTGAAATGAGGGGCAAATAGTATATTTCTCAGACAAACAAAAACCGTGGGGGTTCACTACCACATGACCACCCTTACAAGAAATTCTCAAGGGAGTACTGGGTTTGGTACCTGAAAAAGAACTACCACTGCCATAAACCCCCCCGCAAAATCAAAACCCACTAGTATAATAAAAATGGCATTCATGAAGAGAAAACAAACAAAGAAAAAGGCTATCTACAAACAGTATCTATCTTCAACCCAAGGAACCAACAAATACAGAAAACAAACACTAAATCAGAAAGAAAGGAACAAAAGACAGCTAAGAGATCCAAACAATAATCAATAAAATGCTAGGATTAAATCAACACTTTTCAATAACAACNGACTGGATTAAAAAGGAGGACCCAACTATACACTGACTTCAAGAGACCCACCTCACCCATAGAGACTCACATAGACTAAGAATGAAAGGATGCAAAAAGATTTACCATGCAAAGAGAAATGAAAAACAAGCTGAAGTATCTATTCCTATATCTGATAAAATAGACTTTAAACTAAAAACCATAAAAAGAGATAGTGAGGGCCAATACATAATGATAAAAGGATTGATCCATCAGGAAGACATAACAATCATAAATATATATGCACCAAATGTCGGAGAAGTCAGATTTATAAAACAAACTCCATTATACCTATTGAAGGAAATAGACACTAATAGCAGGGGACCTGAACACCTCACTGTCAATATTGCACGGATCATCTATGCAAAAAATCACCAGAGAAACCCAAGATCTAAACAACATACTAGACCAATTGGACTTGGCAGATATCTACAGAACATTCCATCNGGATTGATCCATCAGGAAGACATAACAATCATAAATATATATGCACCAAATGTCGGAGAAGCCAGATTTATAAAACAAACTCCATTATACCTATTGAAGGAAATAGACACTAATAATAGCAGGGGACCTGAACACCTCACTGTCAATATTGCACAGATCATCTATGCAAAAAATCACCAGAGAAACCCAAGATCTAAACAACATACTAGAGCAATTGGACTTGGCAGATATCTACAGAACATTCCATCCAACAACCTCAGAATATTCATTCTTCTCATCAGCACATGGATCATTCTCCAGGATAGATCACATATTAGGTCACAAATCAAATCTCAACAAATTCAAAAATATTGGAATTATCCCATGTATTTTCTAATACCACAATGGATTAATATTAGAAATCAAGAACAAGCGAAATTCTGGAAACTATACAAGCACATGGAAATTAAACAGCATTCTACTTAATGACANACTAATGAAAATAATGATACATCATACCAAAACCTATGGGATACTGCAAAAGAAGTACTAACAGGGAAATTTATAACATTAAATGCTTACCTCAGAAATGGAAAGATGGCAAGTGAACAATCTAGAAGTTCACCTTAAAGAATGAGAAAAACAAGAATGATCCAAACCCAAACTTAGCAGATGGACAGAAATCATTAAGATCAGAGAAGAACTCTCACCACCCCTATTCAAAATAGTGTTGGAAGTACTAGCCAGAGCAATCAGAGAAAAGAAGGAAATAAAGGGCATCCAGATTGGAAAAGATGAAGTCAAACAGCCCCTGTTTGCAGAAGACATGATCCTATATATCGAACAGCCTAAAGCCACCACAAAAATAAAAAAAAACTCTTGAAGTTGATAAATGATTTTGGCAAAGTAGCAGTATACAAACTCAACACACAAAAATCAGTAGCATTTCTATTCTACAACAGTGAACATGCAGAAACAGAAATCAGGAAAGCTAGCCCATTTACAATAGCCACTAAAAAAATAAAATACTTAGGAACAGAGTTAACCAAAGATTTGAAAAAATTCTACAACAAGAACTGCAAACCACTGCTGAGAGAAATTAAAGAGGACACAAGAAGATGGAA
>NW_007730277.1:152033-152604 GCF_000696425.1 Galeopterus variegatus | reverse complement strand
AAGACTGTGAATGATAAATGCTGGTGAGGTTGCAGAGAAAAAAGAACTCTCATACATTGTTGGTGGGACTGCAAAATGTTGCAGCCTCTATGCAAAATGGTATGGAGGTTCTTCAAACAATTGCAGTTGGATCTACCATATGACCCAGCTATCCCACTGCTGGGAATATATCCAGAGGAATGGAAATCATCAAGCCAAAGGTAAACCTGTTCCCCAATGTTCATTGCAGCACTCTTTACAATAGCTAAGAGTTGGAACCAACCTAAATGTCCATCATCAGATGAGTGGATAAGGAAACTGTGGTATATCTACACAATGGAATACTACTCTGCTACAAAAAAGAATGAAATACTGCCATTTGCAACAACATGGATGGACCTAGAGAGAATTATATTAAGTGAAATGCATCAGTCACAGAAAGAGAAATATCACATGTTCTCACTTATTTGTGGGAGCTAAAAATAAATAAACAAACACACAAACAAATCAATGGTGGTGGGAGGGAAGAAGACATAACAACTACAATTCCTTGAAGTTGATACGGCAAGCAAACAGAAAGGACATTGTTGGG
>NW_007730277.1:144101-150952 GCF_000696425.1 Galeopterus variegatus | reverse complement strand
AAAAAAAAATCAATTCTGAGGTCTGCAAGTCTCATTCTTCTAGAAGCAGAACCCTGATAAGTGTTTCCCTTCCTTGTTGGCCATTCCATTGTTTGGAAATTAGTGGAGGCAACAATACTATCTGGATTGGATTGTGGGAGAACCATTGGTGATACGGAAATCACAGGAATTTGGGGAGATAGTGGGTCACTGTGGAATTTTGGAAGTTAAATTATTCAATCAACAAACAAATGAAAGATGTGACAATATAAGATCTTCACCTAAAATTTAGGATGTCAAATTTCTAAAATTTTATTAAAATAAATAAATAAAATAAAATTTTAAAGGAAGAATATATGATTCTAGGGCCTGAAACTCTTAAGAGGAAAATTACTCATAAAGATGAGAGAATGTGTAAAATAAACATCAGGCCAGTCAGTAGTTATGGGTACAGAGAAAACTCTCTGATTATCTTAGAATTCAATAAATAGTGGTTCTGATAATGACCAAACTAAGTGTCACTTGCTCAAGTAAAATATGAAGAATTTTCCTTGAATCCTGTATTTTCCTCATTACAACATATAATGAGTTTGTCTCCCTCATTTTCTTATAGCTTTATATTAACCTTTTTGACATCATTGACAGTGGGACCATCCTGCCCTCTTTGTACAAACTTTCAAATATCTGAGCTTATTAAAGATGTTAAAAGACGACAGTCAATATTTTTAACTTATATGTACTATTTTATATTTATACTTACTTATTTTATTCATATTTACATAAAGAAAATAAGAAGCACTGTTCATCTACTTGAGGAAGATGGTGTAATGATAACAGACAATATCAAAAAAGCATTCAATAAATGCTCATTATACACCCACTTTGTGTAAGGTGCTTTGCTAGGCCCTGGGGACAAAGCAGTCACAGAAACAATAGCAGTATGTCACAATCTAGTAAGCAGTGCTATTTTAATTCGGGTGGGCAAGGCAGACCTTTCTGATGAGTGATGTTTGAAGTACTGCCTGAAAGCCAAAAGAAATAAATCATATGAAGTGTGACCAGTAAATCCAAAATCTATGGAAGTAATAACTTGAACACGCTTCAGAAAGAGTTTAAAACCATAAACGCTGGAGCATGATGAGTAAGAGGTAGAAATGAGTGAAATAAAATTGGAGAGGTAGGCAAGACCAGCTCTTGTAGAACAGTCCGGGGTAAAGAATTTGGATTTTATTCCAAGGGCAATAGGAAGACATTGGGTGATTTTAAGCAAGGAAGTAACATATATGACTTGCAGTTTGGAAAGATCATTCTGCTGCTATGTGAAAAATGAATGATTGTGGAGAGGCAAAGGGGTGGCCTAAGGAGACCATTCAGGAGGCCACTGAAATAAACCTGAAGAAAGATAAAGGTGAGTTAAAGTATCTTAGCAATAAAAATAAAAGATCCCAACAGATTTTCCGTGTGATTGGGAGGTACCAGATCTTAATGGTAGAATAGATTATAGGGCACGAGGGAAAGAAAAATCTCAAGAATGATGCCAAGGTTTATGCTTGAGAAGCTAGGACCAATGACATTCAAATGGATTTTTTTCCCTTTTTTCCTTCCTCTCTTCCTTCCTTGGTAAGTCTCCACAGTGGTGGTGGCGGCAGGATGTTGGTAACCCAGAAGGCCATCAGAAGCCAAATGGGGCAAGAAGACCATCCACTTGGGCAGTGAGGGGAAGGGTGGTAGCCTGGCCCACAATGTCAAAGCCTGAGCGAGATGATAAAACTCAAGGTGGGTGTAGAAGGTGTCCACCTGGGAGTGAGAACACCTGGTGTAGGTGTGGGAGCTCAAATGACATGGAGAGGGTGTGTGAAGGAGGGAGGAATAGTAAAGAGAATAATTACATAGAGGGACTTCAATAAGTAAATATACTGAGGTTAATGTGAATTGGGTGTTTTACTCTCAGAGAAGGGAGTTACAAGTGAAGAAAGAAGAAAACTAGAATAAACCATATGCTATTGGATTAGAACTGGAGGTATTGGTAAGAACTCATGGTTTTAATATAGATAGATATAGAAATTATACATATATAATGTATATGTATATGTACACATACATATTCATACATTTCTGTTACTTTGAAAGCATAGTCTATGGTCCACCTGTGCTTCCACTTCTGCTGATTCTCTTCAGTATATGAGATTCTGCCTTCGGATCCATCATTCTACAAAAATTGCTCTATCCTTGGACACCAATGACACTCTAATTTCCAAATGCAAAAGCATTCTTTGTACACAATCCCACAGAAAACAGCCCTTCAGGAACATTTCTAACTAAGATGCTGTGACTTTAAGGGCTTGCCATTGCGTGTGTGCCCATATTTAAGGTACACTTCTTTACAGCATGGAGAAGCTGTTATTGATAGTATTTATGCCAATTTCTAAACTCAGAGCAATTTAGCTTTTCCAAGAGCTTTTAAAATACATTCTGCATGTGGCATATGATTTAAGAGACTCTGAAAAGGGGAATAATAAAAGGAGATGAGATAAAGATATATGAAATAATGAGGATGATATTAAAAAAAACTAATAGTGTGATCCGATTAACCTTGTCCTGTAATACAAGACTATGACAGCATTTAGATCAAAGGAAAGTGATCTTTACATAATGTAAAATTAATCTATGGAACTCTGAATCAAGGGGTATTATTGAAGTAAATTGCTCAGCAAGTTTAAAGGTGGGAATGAGCAACCTTTCAGATAAGGAGAAATTGTGGACTCCATTGGCAGAGGCTGGATTTTTAAAGTAGTCTCAGTTCCCATAACGGAAGGCAGAGATAATCACCATCTAAATCCCTTGTAATCTATTTTAGGTAGAGCTCTCAGCATACAAAATAGAAATTCTTTGTTAGAGCCCAATTAGGTTGATGTGTGTGAGAATATGCACATACACAAACACAGAAACACAACAGAACCCTGTTAAGAAGAAACAAAAAAGTAAATAAACAAAAGCAAACATGAAGTGGCTATAATTATATTATCTAATATTTTCACTGAAGAAAAGGAAACACACCTGATCACTTGAATGACATTCTTTCCATAAAACTGTGTTGAATAAAATACCAGTATAATACAGCTCTTTTTCTAATGGTCAATTTCATAATATTTACTATAACTAGTTATTAGGTACTGAAATGCCTTCTTGATTAGATTATCAGTTTAGAAACGAGTCAGGAGTCCAAGGTCCCAGTTTAAGCTGTGTGCTTGATAGTTATGACTTCACACACCAGGTTGTAATGGAAAGTATAATAGTTTTGAAGCCAGACAGGCTTGAGTTTGAATTGCCAGACTAGATTATCAATTGTGTAACTATTTAGTTATTAAGTTATGACTCCATTTTGTATCTGTAAAAGGGGAAACTCATATGACTGCAATAAGGACTAAAAATTCCCTATACATTGTAAGCGTCCAATAAATATAATTTCTTTTTTTCTTCATTAACCAGCCAAGGGTTGTATATAGTTTCCATATCTATAAACGGAAGGTAATAATTATTGGCCAACCTACCTTAAAGGATTATTGAGAAGATAAAACAAGATTACATATGTGAAAATACGTTGAAAAGTGAAAATTAACCACAAAGATTAAGGTAGTATACTGTCATTATTATTCATTATTGACCCTGTACAGAGATGTCAATGGTAGATGATACATCAAGAAAAGATGAATACCCAAAGACTAAATAAAGCATTTGTAATTTATTTATTTATTTATAAATCTCTCTTATTTATGAGGATTATATAATAAAGTTTACCTTTCAAAATATCTATATGATGAACAAAATGTCAAATCTCTACACTGCCATTTACTGGTCATACAACATTAGGGCAGGTCACTTGAAGGCCAATTTTGTCTTAGGCAATATGCTAAGTGTGTTCCAAATATCTCATTTAATCTCATAACAACCCCAAGATGCGTTATCCTCATTTTTCCTAAGCAATTGTATGGATCAGAGCTAATGTACATAAATCACTGAACATAATACATAATAAGCATTCCATAAACATACACTATAGTTATGATTGTCATTATGGTACCATAAGGAAAAGGGATTTCATTTCTTTCAAAGATAAGAGAGCTCCAAACCTAAGAGGCTAAATGTTTGTGTGTAGTTGTAAGACCAGTCAGGCTCAATATACTGTCTAATGGGTCTTTTAGACTCAGATCATACATGTATTGTTTGCTTATTTGAAAACTGTTCTACAAAGATCAGAAAACCTGGATTCCACCTGAACATTGATTAATACCTGGTAAAACTTATTTCTTATTTTTATCTACACCAGAGACCTCAAAAAAAAAAAAAAGTCAAATTATGCAGTGGACTTCAGACTGAATTTTTCTTTAGCAGCTCTGGTTCAAAATGATGTGCCCAGAGAAAGCTCTGGAATGGAATCAAGTGATAGCCTTTGTGTGCTACATAGCCTCTTACGAACTTGTCAGCACCATCATCACACTGGGGCATTTCCCAGAATCCCTTTCCTCTAAGTCAGAGTTTTCCAATGAGAGGAACTGACAGAATATTTGGAAAGCAGATATTAAGCAGCAGCCATGCATGTTAAGCGGTCATAAGGGTCAGAAAAGGTACCTTCCCTTGATGTGGCAGTTTTTTAGACCTGCCCACAAGCTCCACACTCTACTTTCACAGCAGCTTAGCAGGCCTTGCCAAGGGCTCCCTCCTTGTAGTAGCTACACTCAAATCATTTCTCAAACTTCCCTAAAAGATCCCAAGATTCTACCCATGCCAATGCTTTGGGCTGAAGTGGTTAGTGACTGTTTCTCCTGTAGCTGTAACCTTCACTCTTCAGCAACTCCCACATTTGCAAATGTGCTAATGCCTACACTAAACCTTTATTTCTTTGACTTTTGTAGTGGCTCTGTGTTCCTGACGAAACCAGACTCTTTGAGGCTACCTTTAGAAATGCACTTTTGATTTAGCTACTTTACCTTCTCTTTCTCTTCATATTTCTGTAGTTATATGTCACCATGTTCTTTCAAAATATGCAGACTTTTGTCACCTCCATAAGTAAATTCTATTTTATTCCAGACATCAGTCATTCAGAGTGGGCTGTGAGTAGAGACGCTCATTCATTTATTCAACAAATGTTTATTAAGCCCCTATTATGTACCAAGCTATGGAGGAAAAAAAGATGAGACATGGCCCTACTCTCATGGAACTTAAAGTTTAGCAGAAAAAAATTGGCATGAATTAAATATTTAGGAAAGGAAATGTAAAATTTCAGCTCTGACAAGTGCTAGGAAGAAATTCACTGGGCTCCAATAGTCCATGTAGGAAGGTTTGACCCACTTCAAAAATTACCTCTTCAAGACTTTAAGAATTACCCTGAGTGAGTACTGAAAATGAAAGATTAAGAAGTAATTAACTAGCCAACAGTGGAAGAAAGAGTACTGCTTGCAGAGAATACAGTAATACACTTTGGTGAAGAGCCAGGAGGTAATGAGTGATAAATAGGAAGAGCTACAAATAAAGCATGTGGCTGGAGCCAGCTGGTGGTGGTAGATAGAGATAGCTTGCTGCAGCCTGTGAGGTAGGATGTACCCAGACCATGCAGGTTAATGTGAGCTGTGTTAACATTTTTATATCCTAAAAGAGATAAAAATCCACTGATCATTTTTAGGGAGGATATTTACAAAATCAGATTTACATATTTTAAAGACCACTCTGACTGAAGAGTAATGAACGGATTGGAAAAGGACAGAATTAGGGGAGAGGGAACTTTAAAAACTATTGCAATAGCTAAGGAGAGGAAAATAATCTTTCCTTTTACAGTGAGAGGACTCAGAGATGATGAGTAGCTAGAGTGGTCAAGATGAAGAGACTAGGGAATCAAGACACATTTAGGAGGTTAAAGCAACATGACATTATGCTATATTGCATGTGGGAGTAAGGGACAGTGAGGGGTAGCGCTTCATCCCAGGTTTCCAGATTGTACCACTAGATAGATGGTGGTGCCATTTACTAAATAAGGAATAGCACTGTAAGACTAGGTTTCAGGGGAGATCATGGGATGGTTGTGGATATTTCAAGTTTGAAGTACCTTTGAGATATTCCAGAAAACCCAAGTATATAACTGGACATGTGTGTGATAGGGTTTAAAATACATACTCTGTAAATAAGGAGTACCCCCTCAAATTTTTTTTCCATTTTCTAAGACTTGCCTCATCAAGTGCTTTGCCTCAATTCCAATTGTCCAGATGACAGATTATTTGGAAGTCTAGATTTTATGATGATGCCTAAAGGACAAGGGGAAGTCAATCATGGTGAGATTCATCCTGGTAATTTCATGCAGGAAAGTAATTGGAGTCCAGAATACCTTGCTGGAAAGTTTGGAAATCACTGGCAACAGCTTAAATCCCAGAGTTGTCAGAGTAAGAAATGAGTAAGAGCCACCTCCGGTGACAGTGAACTGAAGTGGCTAGCTGAGCTATGGTGGCATGAGGTTTTGCCTGGTTCCGTAGATCAGGAAATAAGAACTCCTAGGAGACAGATCTTGAGGGTGAAGGTAGGACAGGCTGGGGATATCACCAGAGAAGTAATTGATATGAGTCTAGTCTCAAAGGCTGTAAGAGTCAGATACACAAGAAGCTGCTGGAACATGTTGATTGTACCCATGAAAATAAAGAAAACTTGGAAAGAAAGCAGCAAAAAGTTGTCTCAAAAAAATCATTTGATTTAAAACTTCCCTAAATATTATTTATTTTCGGATGAGATGTGAATTTTATCTTATCCACACTGGTGTATTTTGCTCAAAAAAAAAAATTTTTGGAAGACTGAAACAGACACGCATTTATTTTCCAGAGAATACAGTA